>NW_006916124.1:16978-51527 GCF_000464535.1 Endocarpon pusillum Z07020
CACGGCAGGAGTTTGCTTGCTGCCGCGAGTCAGTCATAGGCGTTGCCTCCTGAGTATGTGGCTGGCACATGCATTTCCTGTGCCATGGCAGAGGAAATGCATCATCCATCACATAAGGTACAAATTACGCACCGTTTAGAGGATTCATTATGCATAAGATTTCTCTTAGATAGGCTCAAATAGGAAGTATCTCCAGCTTTATTATTTTACTAATTGGACGTAGATGAATTGGCCTATAGAGTGATAAAATTAATGTGTAAAGTGTGTGCAAATTGTCTCGCCAAGTGGTAATGTACGTTAGGTTGCTTAACTCGAGTTGCATTATTACCTACTCTCCCACAACACGGATCCTTGATGTAGAGGAATATACATTCAGAGGTTGCCGTCATAGATATCCATGCGCTGTCAGAGTCATACAAATAGCAACTGGTTCTTTTCTCCATCTTGTACACACGGTCTAGCCTAAGCTCGACTTCTATAATACTGCACGAGTCGTTAAAATATTCAAGCACAGAGCGTTATAACACACAATTCGTAAATCTTGCCCTGCACTGGTTTTATCTCGGCAAGTAGTCTCTTAACTTGAAGTCTACCTTCTTCTTGTCAATCCCAGAGATCACATGCCTGCCGTTTCCATGATATCGCCCTTGAAAGGAAAGGTTGCTTTGGAGGTCTAAGGGTGGAAGCAGCTTCACAATAACCAAGCTACTTAGTCCTCCCTAAGACGTGATCTTAAAATTATCTCTGGAGTAAAAGTAAGACTCGTTGCCTTCGCTCCCCTTGAGCTTCGAGTTAACCAGACCGTTCTCTTCAATGTCGTCCTGTTCCAGATCATCCAGGTCGAGCTCGACCTCTTCCTCGCCTGTAGAAGCGGCCCGATTCTTTGACAACATCACCCATCGAGGCTTCTCCAGGTATGCGGTCTCGGTGGACCTGTGCTTGAACAGCTTGAAAGAGATTTTCTGATAGCGGATAGCCCAGACCTTCTCACCCCGAGCATGGAAGTAGACAGAATCACTATGGCTTCTGCTATGATCGGCTCCAACTCCTACATCTAACGCCGCACCAAGGCCCAAGATATCGGCTCCACCGCTCGCGATAGTGCTGACCGGGACTTCCAAAATTTTCAGAGAGGTGTAGCGCAGAGGACGACTTGGCCTTAAAGGTTGCATTTGACACGGTCCGACACCCGACCACCAAGTAACTCTTTGCGCCCTCTCTAACGCCGTCCTCTAGCCATTGCCGGACCTCGGATGATTTGCAGAGTTGGATGAAGACTTTCCTGGGTTGTCTGAGCTCGATGCTTCGGGATCGGGCCGATGACAGTTGCACGCTCTCTTCGTTGCCAATCGTGCTTGATGTCCTCAAAAGTTTGGTGAGGTTGGATCGAAATGCGCCCTCACTGGAATTTGCCAACAGTACGCCAAAATTGTCGTTTTCATCGATGTACACATCGGTACTTTCCGGTGGGAGATTGCCAGCGAAGGCGTTGGTTTGTGGAGAGAGAAGTTCGGAGACGAGTCCACCAGGGCGAATTTCCTCGATGGGGACAAGAGAGTTAAGAAGCACAAACCTTGACTTCATCTTGACAAGGTTCTTACGACGTGCAATATGATACTAAGTTATGAGTCCGTTGACGAATTTCGTGGTGCTGAGTGGAAGTTGACGCTTTTCTTCGTAAGGTTCTCCTCACTCCATTCACGGCCGCGTCCAGAAGCGAGTGGGGGCCAAGAGTCAATGATTGATGTGCGCGACGACATGTTTCCCCGAACACGCAGTACAAGACCCGAGCTTCTACGATTAATCGACCGAAGACGTCCAGATTTCTTGTATTAGACAACCTTCAACCTGAAATTCTCCTGCCTGGCAATCTGTTTGGCATCTGGCCGCTTCCCAGATCAGACCCTTTCCCGCCCACTCTGAAGCCATGGCCAAACAAGTCAATGGCGGTGAGAATTTATTGGCGTTAAGTCCTGATGATCAAGCATTTGAATTTGCCCTTAGATACCAGGACATCAGTGGCCAATATGAGCAGAATGGCGATCCGGCCGACCTAGATGAGGCAATCAAGCAAATTGAACAAGCGGTTGATATTGGGAAGGGCCATGTTCACACGGCAGGATATCTCAACAACCTTGGGCGAATTCTTCGCCTAAGGTTCGAAAGGACATTCCAAGATGAGGACATCAGGAGGGCCGTCGATGCTTCTCGGCGTTGTCTCGCTGTGATGATCCCACAATCAACGCACAAACCACTGTTCCTGGCCAACGTAAGTGACACCCTCGCCGTTCGCTTCTTCCAGAAAGGCCTGTATGGAGACTTAGAAGAATCCCTTCAGCTAGCACGCGATGCAGTTGAGGCTTCATCTGCCATCGGCCAGTATCGTGGGCCTGCCCTTGAGGCCCTAGCGAGCAGGCTTAACGAATTACACCTTTATGACGGAGGCATTCAAAGCCTCTCGGATGCAATCAGCATTGGGAGGACACTAGTGGATGAAATCACTGAAGATGAGACGGCCCATGCCGTCTATTTGAACAATCATGCTTGTGGCCTTTCATCGAGACACAGCATGCTTAACCACATTGAAGATCTTGAGGCAGCCATTTGGCACACTCAAAAAGCTATTGAAAAATTACCAGCGGGTCACATAATGCGCGTTCGAATCTCAGCCAACCTCAATCGTTACTTGCACAGACGGGCCCTGCAGACTAAGTCACTGGCAGACCTTGACCAGGGCATCGACGGAAATGAAAAGCTTCTTAGGGACATTCCCTTCGACCACCCCCAACGTCCGATAATCATGATCTCTTTGGCTTCCGCACTTCGAGATAGGTACAGACAAACGGGGTCACTCGAACATTTTAATCGAGCCATTTCTCTGGTGGAGCAAGCGACTGCTATCAAGCAGATGCTGCCCAACTTCCGAGCTACAGCTCTACTGATCCAGAGTGAACTCTTGGAGATTAGGAATGAGCCAGGAGATCTTGCTACCGCCCTAACGCTCAACCGTAAGGCCTTAAAGATTCCTGTCGGATGTCTTATGGATCGTATTAATATTCTTGTTGGCCTGAGCAATCGGCTAGGAACCGTCTTCTCTTCGACTGGTCTTCTATCCGACATCGAAGAAGCTATTAGCTTGGCCCAAGAAGCCGTGGATTTGGTCCCTCCAAGCCATCCTGGGAGACCAGGCTGGCTACATAACATCGCACAGCATTTACGATCGAAGGCAGAAGTTGCAGAGCCGGCCGAGTGTCTTGGTAAGGCGATTGACCTAGAAAGACAGGCTATTGGATCCGTTGGCATAGACCATGTCGACCTCCACTTCTTGTTGGGCGGTTTAAGCTCGTGTCTTTCCGCAAGGTATCGCATGACTGGTACCACTGGTGACCTCGAGGAAGCGATTCATGCTGGACGAGGTGCTGTAGCCGCCACCAAGAAGGGGAGCACGGATCACCTAGCTTACCTGAACAATCTGTGCAATCGTCTCGTCACACGATATGACGAATCGAAAAACCCAGCTGACATAGAGGACGCGATTGCAGCCATATCTGAGGCCCTCACAGTGTCTCCAAACGATGCAGTCTATGTATCGACACTTGGAAATGCCTTGTTCAGACGATATGAAGTAGCAGGAGACAAGAAAGATCTTGATGAGTCCATTTGCTATGCTAAAAAGGCCATTCAGCTGCACCCAAGGACCGACGTTCGTGGTATTGGTTGTCTTCACAATCTTGGACTCCGTCTGGCATTCAAATTCACTTTATCATCGAAAAAAGACTTCGAAGCGTTAGAGTCTGCACTCAGGATCGCCCAGGAGTGTGTCGACGCAACTCCAACTGGTCATCCGGCACTGTCGGGTTACCTTTACCAGCTGGGTCTCTGCCTCACCCATCAAGTTCAGAGAGACATTTCGATAGACAGACTGGAAGAGGCGGTTAGAGCCTATGATATGGCGTTGTCCGCTTTTCAAAGATCATTTAGTGCAGCTGGCGCAACTCCACGAGCTCGGATTAGGGCCGGAAAAGCCCTTGCCGCCGGGCTTCTGGGGAACAAAAATTGGGCAGAAGCATACCAGGTCTTGAAGGTAACGGTCGAACTATTTCAAAAGGTCAGCTCACGTTCATTGGCGGGTGAGGATCAGCAACGTATGCTAAGCGGATTTTCCGGTATCTCCGCGTGGGCTGCCAGCGCTGCGTTGTACGCGGGGCTGGGACCTGCGCCTGCACTTGAGACCCTCGAAGCTGGTCGCGGGATCATCTCGAGCCTTGCTATGAATGCCAGGAACGATGTCACAGATCTGGCCTCGGTACATCCAGGGCTGGCTTCCGAGTATGAGCAGGCTCGGGCTGCTATTGCTTCTGCAGGGTTGAACAGTGAAGATATAGGTGAAGCCGGGCTGAAGGCTCATATGTGCGACCTAGCGAAGTTGCAACAGCAAAAGGTAGCGAGACTCGAGCAGGTGGAGGCAGACATCCGATTGCTGGAAGGCTTTGAGAGGTTCCAGCTCCCACCTACATCCGGACACTTGGTGGACTTGGCCAAGCATGGACCTCTTGTGTGTTTCAACGTCACCTGCTATCGCAGTGATGCTTTCATGGTCACCTCGTATGGCATACAATCGATCAACTTGCCAGACTTACAGCTTGCGACCCTTGAGGCGAATGTCCAACGTATCATGGGACCGGACAGACTGTCGAAATCGAGTATTCTGGAGAGATCGAAGAGTAACAAAGACATGCGACTGATACTTTGTTGGCTTTGGGAGGTGGCTGTCCAACCAGTCCTGCACAAGCTCGAGCTCCTAGCGCCTGATGGCGTCTCCCAATTACCCAGATTGTGGTGGGTGACTAGCGGATACATGGGCCTGATGCCTCTTCATGCTGCGGGAGATTATGAGAAAGAGAATTCCAAGGATTGTACAGCCCATTACGTCGTTTCGTCTTATATTTCGAATTTCAAGGCTCTGGTATACGCACGAAACCGGGAAGGCAAAGGGCGACACCTGGATACGAAGCACCTGTTGGTTGTCTCCATGCCAACGACGCCGGATGTTAGGTGGAAGCCGCTGAACGTGGCAGGGGAGATTGCTGCCATCGAGCGAAGTCATCGAGGTACGCAGAGAACGCAAATAGAACTTACTCTTCCCTCTGCACGTGATGTTTTGGAAAGGCTCAGAAGCCATAACATTGTCCATTTTGCATGTCACGGCGACCCAGACGCTGAGAACCCTTCGGAGAGCTCGTTGATTCTTTGCAGAGACCCAGGAGCCATCGACCGTTTGACGGTAAAACAGGTCTCTGAAATCACCAATACTGAGGCGCAATTGGCCTACCTCTCGGCCTGTTCTACGGCCCAACATTACTCGTCCGGTCTGATGGATGAGGCCATTCACATGGCCAGTGCCTTTCAGCTCATCGGTTACCCGTCCGTCGTTGGTACTCTTTGGGAGGCTGATGATTCCGCCTCGGCGAAGGTCGCAGAAGCTTTCTACGAGCAACTCGCGATTGTTGGAGATCATGTCAAGACTTCTGACATAGCAGCTCGAGCGTTGCATTTTGCAACGTTGACGATTAGGGATCGTAGGAGAGGCAGAGTCCGGCGCCCAGATCATGATGCGATTGGATGGGCACCCTTCATACACATCGGCGCTTGACCCTGTATCCTAAGGCCTTGATCCGGTGTGTCTAGAATCAAGGTCAACCGGGTAATGACGTCCAGGGGCATAATTTCCATGCGCTTGTTGTGCTATCAAGGATTATCAACATGTTGTCAACCCCACAGACGTTCTCTTCGAATCTCTTCGCCAAACACAGCCCACCAGCTTACTCCAGGGACCTCCAATCTATCGCGGCGACGGGAAGATGCGGTAACGAGAAAGTATCTTGACGGTCGACACATGAATCAGAAACGGTACTACACGTGCCGGCTGTGCCCATAATACGAATTCCTAGGTTGAAAACGTCGTGGTACGGCTCCTGTTGTGGCGGCCGGGTAGAGCTCGAGTGACCACTTCAGGCTTCAAGGTGATGATTGTCGCGGGCACTTTTCATGAACATCACCAATTAAGTGCAGGCAAGACCGAGATTTTGAACACTTGTTTGTAGGTCATAACCTATAAACAAAGAGCAGGCATATCTAACGCGTCTACCGCAAATCTCCATCGGCTCTGCTCCACAATTTATCCCACTGCTTGTGGAAGTCCTCGGTTACTCCGATCAAGCCCGAAGCCATTTCCCACCAACGACAGCCGTCTTCTCGCTATCTTGGCCCGAAGGCCCCTTCGTCAAGACATGCAAGAGCCAATCGAAAGTAGATAGTGAGGCGTCAGAATTAAACGATCCCCGGAAGAATTTCGTCAGACACGCAGGTGAACAACCTTGGTACGCCCGCGTTGGAGCAGTCTCATCAAACCTTGCTGATCAGTCTCGCTCACGTCAGTCTGCCATACATTATTTCGCTTTAATCACGGCAGGTATTGTACCTACCGCTCCGCCCAAACTCCACGCCTGGTCTGTTATCTTATCTGGAAAGGCGGCCTGTAATTTCGAAATGCCGGCCGTATTATTTTCATTGTGTTTCTAGGTCAGATTTGAGGATGGCCGAAGCGCCATTGCTAGCATGGACCTGTTCGCGCTCCTCATGTTTATTGCCGCCGACAAGTCTTCGCTGGTGCAATGTTGGAATTCGTAAGTAGTACCAATAATGACCGCTCTGGTGCGGCGCACTCAGCTTCAAACATGTTAAGAATTAGCTTTCGCTAGCGTACTAACTTAGTTTACAAAGTCCCCGCATGTGGCAAAGCATTTCCCTCTTGAGAATCCTGCAGGCTATGCTCAAAAGTTGGGCTGCGCATATGTGTATAGACATTCAATCATGTAAAGTGAATACTAAGCTGAGATGGCAGATATCAGTTGTCTGTTGGGCCTTATCGCTAACGTCCTGCTGCACGACCCTTCGACTACCCTACCTCTCACATACGGTAATACTTATCTTTACGGCAACACCGGCAATTGGATCGATTATTAGAGACAAGAGTTACATTGGAGCACAAAATCACCAGCAGGTTGGTTTGCATTGAGGCGGGTAGGGGGGCCTATGATTGGGATGTAAGACATCATCAGCGGCAAAGATGGCGGCCAAGATGACGGCATAGCAGGCAGGAGGGGGATGGGACGTCTGCGAGCGAAGAGGCAAGAGGTGGAGAGAGAGAGAGAGAGAGAGAGAGAGAGAGAGAGAGAGAGAGAGAGAGAGAGATAACAGAGAAGAGTAGACGAGGGAGTAGATTGAGGAGCAAGAGATCTTTTACGAATCCCAATCGGCCAGGGCTAAACTGGAAGGGGCAACACACCGGCAGCGATTCTGTTGCGTACATATAAAGCTTCAGAAATAAGTATACATCATCCCCTTGCCGGCATCATTGAAAACTACCTTGGTTTCTAAGATAGTGTGCTTTACAGTGCCACCACACCACTTGAAAAGGCATGGTTGTTAGAGGCGTGGATGCTGAGATGTCATGCGCCAAAAATGGATTTCGGTTTGACGTCTCCCCTGGCCCCTTTGATGCAGTTTCGATGTACAGCCAACTTCCCACTTCAAAGCAGAGCCCGATCAAGCAGTCTTCGATAGGCTGATAACAGAATTATTTGGACTTATCTTGCCTGTTCGAAGGCCCATTAGGGCCGAAAGCTGGCTCGTTCTGATCGTTGAATTTGGGGCTAGATGCCCTCAAATCTTCAAATCCCAAAAGACTTGTAAATTGAGAGGGTTGGGGAGTAAATATTTAGGGCACGTTTTCGGATTGAAGATCCATCCATAAGTGACTGAATCAGTGAATGAGTGAATAAGGTCGCGTAATTGAATCACGCTACTGACTCTAACTATCCCCTCCGTACCAGCACAAGGGTGTAGAATGTGCCAATTAGCGTCGTCGAATCTTCTTTATTTGAGGTTGCCACAACTTCTGCCCAAGCAGCTTGTTAGAGTAGAGTTGCAAAGAGAAAGATCCTCTGAAATGAAAGCTTTATAGCGCTGGCAGAATGATTTCTTTCTTTCTCTATTGTTATCAAGTACTGATTGAATGAGCAGCTGTGGACAACCTTATTTGAGCCTAAAGTGTCATGCGCCTGCCGGGCGGCTGCCGTGCGGCTAAAAGGCGCCAAATAAACGTAGATAGAATCAACACACTTCTACCACACAACTTCTGCGTCTTTTCTGCGCCTTTTCTTCGTCTTTTTCGTTAGGCCGCGGTCGTCTAACATAAAGCTATTGCTCCAGCCAGTACGAAGGGGATAGGGTGTCGGCGAGGACATTAGAGATGTGCAGGTGGTTCTGCCGGGGGGGAAGGCGGAACTGGAGAGGGTTGGAGGGTGGATTATGTACGGAAATGTTGAATTCTAGCTATAGGTTCGGATCCTACTGAATAATATATAGGGACCCAGCGACCTAAAGCCTCTATTGTCGATACGGATGCCTTTCCCAATAATGTGCATTTCAAAAAAGATCCAGAGAAATGGTTACAGAGAAATGGTTACAGAGAAATGGTTACAGAGAAATGGTTACAGAGAAAAGAAATGGTTACAGTGGTTACAGAGAAATGGTTACAGGCCTTTTTGACAATTCCTACACTCTCAGATTTCATTTACAGGTTTTGCACCAGATTCCAAATCGAGCTGTTCCTGAATCCGTGATGGTGGTTTTTAAAGTCGGACCGAGGGCTACCCTCTGACAGATCCAAATACCTAATAAACGAGTCTTACTTTTAGCTTGTCGTCCTTCACAATCTCATCTTTCTTGGCCATGAGTTCGGGTAGATCCCATGTGCAATTAATGTATCTACCCCCAAGCCAATCCCGCTTTTCCGACGTGAGGTATACAATCGAGTCAGCGCTCAATTCAGGGGTCTCGACAAAAACTGCGTTGAGAAACAGTCAGCGTCGAGTCCTTTGCGGGAAAGGACCCATGTATCAGACATACCAGGCTTGAGATGATCTGCGACTCCCTCAGGACCGCCCATGATATCTGTGGGACTGTTTCCAGGGTGGATGCAAAACGACACCACCCCCTGCGCGGAATATTCAGCGTAGATCAGTTGAGATAGTCTTAACAGTCCTAGCTTTGACACCTGGTATGCGCTCAGCGTTGGGTTGACTAGATGCGCTCCAACACTCGTCACATTAACAATAAACTTGTCCTGGCCTTTGAGCAGGATGGGCAGAAAAGCACGAGTCACCAAGTATGGCCCGCGGACATTGACGTCGAGGACCTGCCACCACTCCTCTGGGTTTGAGTCGGCGATTAATCCATGTTTACCAAGGATGCCCGCATTATTCACGAGAATGTCCAGCTTCCCAAATTCTTTCTCAACTTCTGCCGCTGCCATCTCAATGCTTCGTTCCTCGGTGACATCGAGCTTGATTGGTAAAAACTTGGGGGCGCTTCGATTGGCAGATACTGCGGCAGCCTCGACGTCTTTAGCGAGCTGAGACATATCGGAGCGAGCTCCAACAGCGATGTATGATGCGCCAGCCTTTGCGAATGATAGAGCCATAGCGCGACCCAAACCCTTTGACCCCCCCGTGATAAAGACAGCCTTGCCTGCGAAACTGACATTGGCAGGATGGATTGCCGGATAGGTGTCATTGTGAATGGTGGACGTTACCTCGTAGTCACCTGGCGCTATGCGTCAGCAGCTGCGTATAGACATGACTACATATGAGGCACTGACCGGGTCCTTCAAGAATGTTTGGCGTTCCTTTCGGGGGAGGCATTGTGTCGGTTGGAGCTGCAGCGAGGAAAGAAATTCAAATGATCCCGATATAGGAAATGTAGAACTCTCTAGAAAACATTCAATGGCCGAAGGCGTCGCTATGTCCAATATGTGCAGTCACCTTCTCAAAGCGAGTGCAGGCTTAAATTTCGGGAATCATAGATGACACATCTTGTTAACTGTGGGGGAGCGGGAATCTACCGTGATTGAATCCTAATCACCCAATCCGGGTAGATACTCCTAGAGTCATCAATGAGAAGGCCATCATGCCCTGCTGTTCTTTCTCGCATGGGGCGTGCTGTAGGTAAGACCTGCCCTAACGGATTCTGGCAGAGAGTTTGATAAGGGAACGGGAAATGGTACTGCGCCGTCATGTACGGACAACAGTTTCAGTGGATCAGAGCACATTATTCCACCAGAGATTGCTTCTTATGTCCGGCTGCTTTTCTATTTGCGAAGGCGAAGTGAGCACAGACCCTGGCACAGCATTTTCGAGGGCTCTTTTTTAAGAATCGCCGAAATGCGGCATCTACGTAGTAATGTATTTCGGAATTTCCTTTTCCTTTCCGGAGTTTTATCACGGGACTACTCGGGTGATTGTTTCTCCGAAAGAAGAATAAAGCACTCCAGCCTTCGATAATTAGGTGCCTGAACTAGCGTTGGCTTGCATTTTAGGCGGTTGAAGGATCGTGGATAGTTGCTCCACACGTTATATACAGTATCTAGGTTGTCAATGCGTAAAATGGGTGTTGCAATTTGCGTAATTCCGCCGTTATCACCAAGCACTGCGAATCTATTAGGAGGATACTAGTTTTCCTTCGCCAAGGTGATGGGAAGATGTCAATCAAACCACAGTCAGAATTCGACGACAAGAAGCTCCAGATGCAGTGGGCGCATCGCCAACTTCGGACTTTGTAGCTGAGATGTGGGATGGAATCGGTTTGAGGCCCTGGAAGATTTCCCACAACCCTGATACCGGAGTTTATTGGCATCGGGACAACATGCTGCTGACTGAGTGACCAGAGATATGTGCTTAAAGGGTGTGGTACCTTGTTCCTGTCATGCAAGGTCCCTCTCCCTATTAATTAGCCTGGGTCTTTGGGCTCCGGGTTACCCTCGCGGCTGAAACCACCTCGCTCCAAGACTGGCACGGTGAAATGTTCAGCCTGCTATCATTGAAGGGTTGGGATATGAATAACATCATGGATGATCCAACAACATAGGGTATCTTCATGCAAGACAAGCTTGAATACGAAATATCCGTTGGCGTTCATAGCAAGACTCAGCTGTGGCAGCCTGAGCGGTGAGCACAGGATCCCATCATTTTCATTTATTGTATGGACTTACGTCGCTGATGACGATCCTGTTATCGGTGAGTTGACAGGCATTCTAACCTCAACGAGCCATTCCTCGTGGATGGCAGCGGCTGGGAAACAGAAAAGGAGTGGGCCTCCTTGCCCCACAACAGCTTAGTTAATGAACAGGACCGTTTGACTATCTTCCGTTACTCCACAAGGCGAGACGAAGATACTGATATTTGTTGGATGTTACTTTCTGGCTTGCCACACAAGCTTGTTTCGCGGTGAATTCAACTTTCACAGTCTCATCAAACTAGATTTGGTCCTCCCTGCAGTAACGCGCCGTGCCATTGATTCCTCTGCTTCCTACACATACTGTGCAGCCAATACCACGGTCTGTTTCTTATCTAACACGGCGTACCAAATTCTTCTATCTGTGTAACACAGCTCATGTTTTGGTGATATTGCACTTGATGAGGCTCTTCTGAAGATCAATCTCTCTTCCAGTCACTCTCCTATAGTCATCTTTCTCAATCTGCTTTTCGCTTCGTCTTCATTGCCATCTAGAATTCTCTCACTGAGCTAGAAAATTCACCGGGACTCTATACGGAGTCCCTCTTCAATTCAGCCTTGATCCCCGACTATGACGATCACGAACCTGCTAGAAACAGAAGACCGAACGCTGCACCTGCCCCGACTACTATGTCTCCATGGTGGTGGCAGCAACGCTCGAATCTTCCGCGCCCAATGCCGAGTTCTCCGAGCGCAACTCCGATGCCATTTCCGGCTCTGCTTCGCCGAGGCACCCTTCCCCTCTCAACCCGGTCCAGACGTGTTATCAGTCTATGGCGAGTGGGGTCCTTTCCGTCGCTGGCTACGTTCCGGACCAGAGCATCCCCTAATCGCCCCGGAAGCGGCAGTTGGCATGATCGAGAAATCCTTGCACGCTGCCATGAGAGAAGACGACCGCCAGGGAGCCACGGGCGAATGGGTAGGGCTTCTGGGTTTTAGCCAGGGCGCCAAGATGTGCGCAAGCCTGCTCTTCCGCCAGCAGGTGCGCACAGAGAAGCTGGGCAAGCAGGGAACGGGCTCGAATTTTCGCTTTGCAGTTCTGCTGGCGGGGCGGGGACCTTTGGTTTCGCTTGATCCGGACCTGGTCATGAACCCTGCGCTGGTGGATGCGTCGCAGATCGGATTGGCTAATTTTCCCGACCAGAAGTGTCTGGAAAGGAGAGAGCATTTGCTACGACTACCGACAATCCATGTCCATGGCTTGCAGGATCAGGGTCTGGAGCTTCACAGACAATTTTTCGCTAGGTACTGTGAGGGAGGTCGAGGTGCGAGACTGGTTGAGTGGGACGGCAACCACAGAGTGCCAATCAAGACCAAGGATGTTGCTGCCATTGTGCAGCAGATCTTCATTGTCGCAAAGGAGAAGGGAGTCTTGAAGATGTAAAAATAAACTCCTCCATGAGCCGATATAGATTTTAGTAGTGATAATTAGAGATGCATACACATCGTCACATACATAGCGATCAAGGCCTGAATTGCTAGCAAGTGCTGACTGTTGCTAATGTCACCATGTCATACTAAGATGATAGCAAAAGGAAAATAGTTAGAAGTTTCCAACCCACTTCTCCCTATGCTCTTAGGTAGTGTCTCTCTTCCCAGACTGCTGGAAGCAGTGTCGCACACCGTGTAATAAAACTTTATCCTTGATCAAAGATTTTACTTAGCGATACAATTGATTCTGATCAGTGCCCAGTGTGTTTACCATAAGATGGGACGCGAGTTTTGCGTAGACATAATATCTATGTGTACATTCTGACTTTGCGTCATTGAGTGCGAGCTACCCAACGCCCATCTAGGATACCATGCAACTGACGCCGTCTATCTACTTTTACCACGTTTGTTCTGTGGTTGTTTTGCACATCAGAGGATTATAGCTGGGGAACGTATTTGCTGAAGGAGCGAATCTTCGCTCCATAGAAATAAAAAAGGATAGGGATGGGGACGAACAGAACCGCAAAGATGCCGAGGAAGCTTGAAGCCCAGAACACCTATCCGAAAAGTCTCATCAGCGGGCTTCCACTTGTATCAAATAGCAGAGAGAGAGAACATACCCCAAACCGTTGATACATAGGGACGGCGAATAAAGGAAAGCCACCGCCAATCAAAGAGCGCACGATGACGGTGCCTGAAATGGCCGAATTGGCGTTGGTGGTATAAATATCAATAAGATATGCTAATGACTGCAGCAGAACGACCTGTACTCCAATCCCAATGGGCACACCGGCAATGATCTGCGGCCACGGGTTCATGGTGGGGGAGGACGCCCAAGCAAACCAAAACAAGCCAACTGCAAGCAGACAAGCACCGACGATCATCGGAGGGAGACGGTCCTCAGGTACCACTTGGCCATTTTGGACCAACTTCTGCCTCATGATTGTTAACGTATAATAGACAACAGACACGGAGCCAATGATGATGCCAATGATAATAGCAATGAAAGGCAGTGCTCCGACAACCGGATCAAAACCTCTCTGCTGGACGAAACTGATCGGATAGGCCTTTGAGCGTCAGCGTTGAGAGAGGAAGGCAGGAGGATGTTTGAGTAATGCTCACCACAAACAGTAGATAGACCATGCCAAATGTGAATGAGATATACAACGTCATCAAAAGCAGTATAGGCTCTAGACAAAGCATGAGAAACGGTCGCCTGAGATAGCGAACAACAAAGTCTCTAAAATCAACAGGAGTCTCCTCCAGCTTGGAATGTAGCGCCCAATTCTTGGTTTTGAACCGAAGTTGCCGGGCCTTTCTCTTCAGGAGGACGGGCACGTAGGTTTCGGGCAAGACCAAAAGCCCAACTGCGCCGAATACGACACCCATTATCATCGAGAACCAAGCAGTCCAGCGCCAACCGAGGGAGCTTTGTACCACGACTGCCCCGATGATGGCACCGGCAGAAGGACCGATCAGGGTGGTTGCAGCGAAGATGGCGACTGCAACCCCGCGCTCGATGGGAGGAAAGAAATCGGCCAGATATCCGCCCACAATGGCTGGAGATGCTGACGAGGCAACGCCGCCGAGGAAGCGGAAGAGCAGGACGGTCTCCACATTCGAAGCCAGTCCAACGGGAACTTGACTGAGAATGAATCCCAGATAGCCGACAAAGAAGGGCGTTTTGCGCCCGTACAATTCCGACGCCGGGCCCATCAGAACCGGTCCTGTTGCGAAGCCAATAACGTAAAGCGATGTTGCCAGAGCCATGGTCTCGGGCGCCACTCCGAATTCCTGAGCAGTCACCCTGGCAGCCGCACTGAAAACCGAGCTTGAAAAGGTTGCTGCAAAGGTCATTGCTCCCAGGATGCTGGCGCAGAACCATTTTCTCCATGGCGGGAGATGCAGCGGATCCAAGGGGTCATGGGGGCCGGTTAAGACCACCAAGTGAGGATCTTTGCCCTGTTCAGCGAGTAGTGGTCGGCGCTCACCATCTGGGTCAGCGGCTTCGGTCGAAAACATCATTGCTGTCTCAACATCATGCTCGTTTACCTGCGGGAAGCGGATTTGGTTATGGCCCATGATGTGGCAAGTGAGACGACAGGTGAAAAGGAACAAAGACGAAAGTGTTGTGGCACACATCCCATCTGGATCACCTGTATACATAGACAGTATTTATACATTATTAGTAAGTCATTCACTTATGCAGGCCGCGAGGCCTAGTAGCAAGTACTGCCAAAATGTGCCAAAATTAACAGGACTTCTGTCCTACTGTCTGTCTGGACAGGATTTTATTTACCTTTTATTTGAAGACCATTTCTATTGTTCGGGGTATTTTAACTCCGGTACACTTGCGTGGTACTATACATAATCGACCCGCTGATCAGCGGGGCAGGGATTCATGCATGACAGGCAGATAGCAATTGTCGCCTATGGCCCTACTTGACAGTACAAATGCTAGGATTCCAACAACTGATTCAGCTACATCAACCACGTGATACAGATATTAGGATGGGGATCCTCAAGCTTCCTATCTACAGAAATGATGCTTTGGAGCCTTATGAAGTCGCGCCAAGTGTCTCTTTGCCAGCAGCGGCAGGGTGTCCATTTGAATCAAATTGAGTCAAATAAACCAAATCAAATCCGTGCTTTCATCAAATCAAATCAGGACTTTAGATTTGACAAATTAGTCAAATGGAAGTCTTGGCGGAAAAGTAATTTATTTTGAAATATTCAGGGTTGTTTTCGAAGAGAAAGTCTTGGCAGACTCTTTTTGTGAGGTGAAATTACGAAAGGCAGTCCTCTTAACAAAATATTGCTTACTAAAATTTGACTCTATTTGACAAATGAGTCAAATCAAATCAAATCGGCCTCTGGGACTAGGTAAGCAAATCAAATAGGGGTCAAGATTTGGTTTATTTGATTTGATGGATACCCTGAGCAGCGGTTATGTGATGGCCTCGGCGAAGCTGAGACTGGCCACTGAGACTGACTGATCAGCTGACCAGCTGACGCTTCCCATTCTACGCAGCTGCTCTACCTCAGTGCGAAAATAAAACACCAAAGATAATACCCCCTGGAAGGTTTTTACTTACATCGCCATTCCGTCAGACCAAAACGACCGCGGCGACTAACGTTATTTTTGTTCAACACCATCTCACCCAATATACTCCGCATACTCTTTCCACTCCTGATCCATCTTCAACGCCTGTACATCCGCCTCATTCAGGCACATCAGCACATCAAAGTCCCCGGCTTCCGTCTGTGACCAGAAGTATACACAACTCTCCAACGGGTGGAAGTTAGGACGTCTGACCAGCTCCGGCTTTCCCAGAATACCAAACTCAGCGCTGTATAACTCCACGTGTGCCAAGGATGAGAGCCCAATATCTGTGTCTGGGTTGAAGCTTCCCCCAAACATGATGCTGGACTTATCTGGCTCGTTGGCAATGAATGTGACCCAGCTGCGTACCGAATATTCGTTGTTCACGTCTCTTGCGGTCCTGCGCAAGATCGATGCAACCGTACCCAATGACGCCTTTTCAAGCTCCCTGAAACTGAGCCTGCATGTAGCATTGTAGCCCATCTGGCCCATGTATTCTTTGGGAATCTGCATCGCGCGCCGGGCATCGAGGGCGCGGGAGAATTTTGACAAGTCATCAGGTCGTTGGCGGCGATGTAGACGGACCGCGCCGACCCTTTTCCAGCAAAAGGCGCTGAGAGTGTCGTTGGTAGAAACGAAAGGAATTGAAGGGTCGCATCCTCCGCGACTGATATCGTCATTAGCGAGACCTTTGAGTTGTGCCAGCTTTGGAGCGGAGAAGCGGAAGCAATACCACGCTGCTGGAGGCCGTGAGGTCGTGGGAGATTGCTGTTGGCTTGGATACTCTGATAATGGTGGACGTCGGAGATGGCTGTGGTCCAGCATTGGCTCATTGGGACCGAGCAGTGGAATCAAACTTCTGCGATCTCGGTTCCCTTGCTGGGTCTCGAAATCTGAAAACTCCTCGCCACGGATGGCTTTTGCGAAAAGCCGCATACATTGGAAGAGACCCCCGCCGTCTATGAAATTGTGCTGGGCGGCTGCGTCTAAGAGAATACCGCCTTGAATAAAATTGGCCTGAATCACTAGGACTGGTGCTGGTTCAGATTCAGATTCTTCGTATATCTCGGGGAAAGCCTTGACCGGGCCAAGGATCTTGCCGTCAAATAGGGGGAAAGGGCCTCGGGCTTGAGTAATCTTCACGTAGGAAACGCAGACACGGGAACAGTCTTTGACGCGTATGACGGTATTAGGAGCCGCGAACAACGAGCACGGGGCCAATTTGAAGGTACCGGAGTTGCCAGGTCTACTGCCTTCATTGATGACTTTGCTAGCGAGCCAAGGAAAGGTGGATGTGAGCTTCAATGCCGCAGTCTCCAACAATTTGGCGACAGAATCCCTAGATACGCCCTCTGGCATGGGAAAACATAAGAGGACGTGGGTATATGTTTTTAGTCGAGATAATTGTCCAATGACATCTTGATAACGCGCAAGATCATTCATGATGGAGCAAGGTGGAAGGGCGGAGCCGATCCGGATATAAAGAAAAGTGATGGATGCTTCGTCGGATTGGTGGCGGATTATGGCTTTCCAAGCGATTATACCAAAGCCCCATTCTAGCTTGCAATTATTGTCATATTAAATTGGATCAAAACTTGCCTTGTGCATTGTGCCGCCCAACTGACTTTAGCGAGCCAGACACGAAGAATCAACACCATGCTGTGAACATGCTACGTGGTTCGAGTAGAAAGAGCAGGTTGCTCTATCTATTAAGAGTAAAGAGCGTAGATATGCGTACAAATTGGCTGAACGGTATAGCCAAATTAGCGGCGGAATTACAGTAGAAATCGACCAATCAAATGCGGGCAAATCACAGGGGGAAAAGGCCAACAAAATCAACCAATCAACCAATCAACCAATCAACCAATAGGCCCTCACGAAGTTCAACACATTCACTTTCCAGGACTATCTGCCCATGACAGGACTTCGATCCGCAATTCATCAGAGCCAACATTTGGAGGGTATCTGTCATACCCCTGTCATACCCCCCTGTCATAACCCCCTGTCATACCCCCCGGTCAAACGCCTTGTCATACCCCCTGTCATACACACCCTTGGTTGGCCGGACAACTATCTATATTTACTCGGCTCGGACTATCTTGCGGAGTAACAACTTCAAGTTGAAAGTACTACTACTAGTAGTAAGCGAATGTATGGTCTTGGCGCTGAGAGTCTCATCCCATCCCAAATCCTCCAGTGGCAATTTGAAATCTAGCTGATACAACCACACTTCCACTACACTACTCCACCACAAGATGCGAATCAGCTGCGTCATGGGGCCTACTGGATAAGGTGGAAAACACGCAGTCATAAGAACGGAACATCCTACTCCATCACGGTGGCTGCTTTTAGCACCAACTGAGGAACCATTCCAGCCCCTAATCTAGTATGGCATCGATATTTACATTGAATTGTTTCAGAAACAATAAGGCAACAAAGGGTCCCACAAGAGGATGCGCGGGCAACCTTACCGATCCAGCTTGGGACTATTGTTTCTGCTAGCAATACAACAACTCGAGCAGCTGAGGGTGTTGGATGGCTATTGAGCGCCACGCTGTGATGAGCTTGTGTTGGATGGCTATTGCGCCGCGCTGTGATGAGCTTTCCTTGGAGTGGCGTTACTCGTTTCCTACGGGATCAAACAAAACACAAGCAATCAAATGGAAGAACCACAGTTGTGTTCACATAGGGAGTAATATACTTCAGCGGAGCTCAGAGATGGGAGAAGTCAGCCACGATAGAATAAGCTATAAGGGGGCCAGGTCCCCAGATCTTTTTTGATCGGCATTGTTCGGTTTCTCTATACGTGTTGGATATCCATTGCCAACCATGTTTTTCCACGTTGCTTTCCTCTTCATTCTTCCTCTTTTGGCTGCCTCATACCATCAAAACGCTAGCGACATCCACGCGTTATTTGGGCCCAGCCTTTCTTCTGAGGCTGAGATTTTGTTGCCCTCCTATGCTAACTACACTGAAGAGGTGCAGCAGCGATGGTCCAGATGGGCAGAACCTTCCTACATTGGTGCCATCAAGGTTGCAACCGTTCAAGATGTCCAAAACATTGTAAGCAAAGTCACCAAGGATCGAAGATTTGGTTAAGGCTGCACTAAGCGAGACTTAGGTCAAAATAGCGAGTGCGAACAAGATACCATTCCTTGCGACTGCTGCTGGACATGGGGCCTCACTCACCTACAGCGCCGTGCATGATGGCATCGATATCGATCTCAGCTATCTGAGATATGCAAACCTAGACGCACCGAATAATCTTGTCACCATTGGCGGAGGAACCAAGTTTCTGGAGGTTTGGGATGAGCTGCAATCCGCTGGGAAGGAAATCCGTACGTTTCCCTACACACCCCAGCGCAAGACGTGGCTGACGTTTAGGGCCAGAAACCGGTACAGCTTCATGCGTTGGCACACTTGGCGCGACCTTAGGTGGTGGAATTGGCAACCTCCAAGGCCTTCACGGCCTGATGATAGACGCGCTTGTATCCGTGAAACTAGTCACAGCCAGTGGCGATCTTATAACGGTATCAGGCCAAGAGAATGCTGACCTTTTCTGGGGTATCCGTGGGGCAGGCTTTAACTTTGGGATTGTCACAGAGGCAACCTTCAAAGTTTACGATACAACAAATAACGGACAAGTTATGGAAGGTGATCTCTTATTTCCTGCCAGTGCAAATCGCTCAATCTGGGAGATCATCAAGTCCTATGATGATACGCTTCCTGCCGAGCTCTCGTTGGTAACCGTCGTGACCTATAACAGAACAGCTGGTGAGGTGAGTTTGTCTTTGAGATCTCCCCCAACTGGTCGGCTGCTGACGATAATACTTTTTAGCCGAGAATTATTTTGAATGTCGTCTACTATGGCCCGCAGGAGGAAGCCATGCCCTATCTAGAACCCTTTTTGGAACTCAATCCGCTCCGAACCAACATTACTATGGTCCCTTGGAATAGGCTTTACGCGGCCCTCTTTTTTGCCGCCCCATCAACGGCATGCTTGGAGAATCAGTACCTCAACATTGCTGGTCAAGGTCTTAGGCAGACTGATGTGTCTACCTATGAATCATTCTTCGCTGACGTGGCAACTTTTTACCGTCAGCATCCGGAGATCAACGGAACCTTTGTTGCTTCCCGATTCCCAAATCAAGCCGTGTTGGCGGTCCCGGATGAGGAAACTGCATATCCATATCGTGATATTAAGATGCACTTGTATGTGAACCCTTTTTTCATCATCCCAGCCAGTAATGTCCTCCCTACATTTTCTCACTAACAGCCAAAATACGACAGGCTTTATCAAAACATTTATCCCAACAATTCTACTCTGGATCAGATCGTCGATTCCTTCCTGGTTTCATCGCGCAACAAATTCCAGACAACGAGTGGCTACGAAAGCTTTACAATGTACGGCAACTATGGCCATGGCGATGAAGGCCCTGGGGTGTGGTATGCACCACGAAAGCTCAAACGTCTCGCACGTCTGAAGCGGAAGTGGGATCCGGATCAGCTTTTCAATTTCAACAATCCCTTGCCGCTGCACTGGTCATGATATTGTGGTGTGCTGATCTTTTATCTTGACTACTGGGTACGAGTATAATCTGCCTGAAGATCGATCTTTGTCACATCGTACTTGACAGTTCCTACATCCTGGGCACATGTGTTTTTCTGGTATGTACAATATACATCGCAAGTTTCCTGGTTATGAGAAGTGATCAATATTCTAAAGAAGATGATTCGGGAGGATTTCGTTCTGGAGACTGGAATCAGATTAGAATTATTGGCGCAAGCATAATACATCTTTTACAGAAATTTGTGAGTAGCTTCTCTTGTTAACCTGTCAGTGACCACATTACCACGTATTGGGTTTCTACCCTGTCTGAAGAGCTGAAGCTATGACGGATAATAAGCAATATCAGAATCAAGACCTCCAGTCTTGATTTGGAATACCATTGCGGTTTTTGATCGGATTAAAGTATTTGTATTGTTTCATGAATATTACGGGAGGGGCGCGGCTTCATATTTCTCCGTAATAGTATTCTCGAGAGTACCAACAACCCTTGTTCAGTACGCACAAGACCAATCGGCGATGTGAGAGACCCATCCCACGCCACTTGCCCGACAGTCGAAAGAGAAGGAAAGACCTGCCGCATTCATCATTTGCCCTCAGCAACATAACCTCAAGCTCAAACCAGGCTAAGTATTCGTCTTTTTCTCGACCTACATCGTTAGTGAACTGCTTAACAGAGGCAATCTGGAAACGCTGTGGTTAAATCATAACACGCTTTGCATTGAGATTGAGCCACGAATTTACCGTATGTATTTGAAAGCTTCATTTTGGTTCTGGCACTTCAGATGTTTGCGTCTGTCTGGCGGATCTGAATCTAACCATTCCTGCGTAGATGACTTGGTCAGAGTCCCGCCCTGGTCACTATCAAAGGCGTATTGGAGAAAATGAGAAATTCATCAAAGCGATAGGAGATCGTGCCCATGCTTCAGGCCGCGAACACTGGTCAATCACCTCCCAAGCTTCATTCAAAGTGACCGAGCCTCTCCAAGGCGATGATTTGCTCACCAAGTTAAGCCGTGCATGGAAGAATTTGCGATTTGAACATCCCAGCATTGCTTCCACAGCAGAGGAAGAAACGCTGAATTACGTCGTCCCAGACACCAACGCGCTCGACAGGTGGGCCAACGAGACCTTCTTTGTCCACGACGAAAATATCAGCGCCGGCGATCTGATTGCTAGCTTCAAGCCATCCCCTTACATGACAGCTCACTATATACCAAAGAGTTCTCAGCTTATCCTGCATACAGCACATTGGCGTACAGACGGCTTTGGTGCGTTGCAACTACTCAACGCCTTCTTTGAGGCATTTTGCGCCGCCACGTCAGGTCGAGATCCCTCCAGCCTACCATGGGGCGAGGAGGTTGGCCGACTGGTCCCTAGCGTCGAAGAGGTCCTCAATCTGCCAATCACTGTAACACCAGAAATAAAGGCCACAGCAGATCGGTACATCTCTACTCTTGCCCACGTAACCGGCGCAGTTGGTGTATCATACCTTGGAGACAAGAGCACCTTACCCTCTGGAACTCGGAGCGCACGACTGACCCTCTCTCAACCCACGACAAGGGCAATTTTTGAAGCCTGTAAAGCACGTGATATCAATGTACTCTCCGCAGTTCATGCCTCGGTCGCTGCCATCACCTTCGCCGGTGCGCCAGCAGATTCAAAGCACAAACACTACACCAGCACCATGCGGTTCAGCCTCAGGCCATATCTGCCAGAACCATATAACACGCCTCGATTTGCATCCGGCCTGTACACCGGAGGCTATATGTTCAGGATACCAGCCTCGCAATCTTGGACTGAAAATACCAGACGATACAACGACGAATATCACCTCGGCGTGACAAGGGAGTTTTTGCTGGCTCGCAGACAATACGCGCTTGATGTGCAGAGCCTACTGCGAAAGAATCCGCCTGTCGATGGTCCGCCGCCGAGCGAGGTCGATATCTCCAGTGTGGATGATGCGGAGTTGCTGGTATGCCCTGTCCACAAAAGCGGAGAAGAGGACGGAGGATCAGTGGAGATCCTGGACGTAAGTATTGGCGTGGAAACCCTAACGCGGCAGATGTATTGTTTTGTCTGGACCTTCCGAGACCAGATGAAGTTCAACCTGGTTTACAATGAGGCCTTCTATGACGCCATCGTTCCTCTAGAGCTGTTGGCCAAGTTAAAGGAGGTACTGCAGACGGAATTGCACATCTAACCTTCAGCCCAAATTCTCATCTGGCGAAATGTGTTATGCACTGAGATGAGAGTAACTGAAATGGGGGTTTTTCTCTTTTGGCTAGAGGACCTTTTTGGCGAACAAGCGGGTGGATTAATCTTTCTATCACAGCCAAAGTAGTAGTTAGGGTCAACAATGGGCTTATCCAAAAATTATTTGGTTGGCCATCAACCCAGCTTATCGAGATCACGCATATCATACCAGAACTTCCCTCTTCGATAACCGGCAGCGCCCTCTCTGCACCCTTTCTCGATAACGCCCTTCTCCACCGTGACGATTGATGATGGAAATAGAGTTTGAGTACGGAGTACTTCTGCTGCCTACTCCAGTACTGCCCATTGCACAAGTGTTGCGAAAGCTTGCCGCATGCATTGGAGGAGCTGCTGCTCCACATAGATAGTTACAGAGAGCCAAATAACAACCTGGAGTGTTAAAATGTATATGGTGATGAAGTGGGTGATCTGAATGCTCTCTATCTGCAGAGGACAAGGCTAATCTAGTGTGCGGCGTGCGGAATCACGTGACAACGGCCTTGGCGTTAGGCGCGGCCTGCCACTGCAGTGGCCTACGAATTCCAACACCTGGTTAGTCAAGGCAAGCTTCTCTTGATTCTTTTAAACTAGTAGCTTTCAAGATATACTAACCTCTTTGGGAAGAAGTAAGTATGACGTTCACAAAATCGAATGTCCTTAAATCTATCTACATCAAAATCTACTGGTCAACAGTAACTGTTGATATAGATTCAAGCAGATTCTTACCGCGTAGCAAAGTATTTGATATGATTCGTTGGAGGAGGAGGAGCAGCAGCAGCAGTATTTTGGGTGCTAGATTATTTGCAACACTTTTGCAATGGGGAGTACTGGTAGTAAGCTAATCCGCCGCTTAAATTTACGGCGGACTATTAATGATTAACAACACATCACAAATTTTCCCAGTGACCCCACCTGTCACGGCTGCCATGCTTGTCGGCCGCTAGCGCTAGGGCCGCCGGGTATTGATTAGCACTACGCGTTAGTAAGGGGCATGCTCGCTATATAGGAGCGACCCCAGTGCCATCCTCGTCGGCTCTGCAGTCTTAGGATAGCACTCAACATGGGCTGAAGATCTCGCGCACTCGTCGCCTGCTTCCAACGTGACACGTGACACCACCAAATCAAGATAGAGATTCGTACGGAGTAGCAAACTCATCTTTACAAGATGCTTCTTTTAACTACCCATCTTTCGGTTGTCCTAGATGTTACATAAAAATAAAAGCTTCAATCTAGACCTCTACAGAATTCGTACGCAGAATCCTCCACAGAATCGGTACAGAATTCACACAGAAAGTACATATAATTCGCCCACAGGATGCACACAGAATCCGCAAAACCCTCAGAATTTCGTGCACAGAATCGTCCTTTACAGAATTCGTATACAGTATTTACAAAATTTGCAAAGTTTTCTGACTTTTTATTTCAAACGTTCTATACCAGCAATGTATGTACAGGATGTATACAACATCCAGATAAGAACTTCTACTTCTACGTAATATCTGGAACCTGTGGTCAAAAGGTGAAGCTAAACAAGTTCACTGTATGTGGAGTTCAGAATTTTGATATGTCGTCAACCCAATAATGATTAATAGTCCGCCAGATAAATTCCAGCAAAGAGAACTAGAGATAACTTTGTATGTGGTCTAACCAAAGGAGTCGTCGGACTCATATTTGATCACTCGTGGTTAGTGGGAAGCAAGAAGTCTAGATCTTAAAGGTTCGAGAAAGCCGCATAAACCTGATTACCCACGACCGATTAATCATATTCCAACCTCGAAAGCTGTTCTCAAAATTGACAGGCACCATTCAAAGGGTCGAAGATGCGATCTCCTGAAAAAATTTCGTCCTTGAAATAAAGGACCGTCAAAATTTAGCCTTTATCACAACAGTCTCCTTGTCTTCCACATTTTTTTCCACTTCCAGCCCCTAGACTTTTGAAGCCTCGTTCTCCTTGTTGCGAATATCCTTCCAGCCCATTCCCCACGCAAAGACAAAGCAGCAAACACCTGCGCTTGCAGTCAGATAGAATACACGGGCCACACTTTCCGCATAAGCCACCAACACATTGGCCAGATCATCTCCTGAGACGACGTTCCAGAACCCGGTCGCGCCAGCGGCAATTATGGTCTCGGGATCAACCAGAGGTGCATATTGCGCTATCAAAGAGTTCAGACTGTTGGTAAAAATCGTGGCAGAAAAGCTAAGGAACATGGCTCCGCCAAATGTCTGGCTGAACATGATCAGAGCCATGGCGATGGGGATTTGCTGGGGTGGGAGGGTATTTTGGACGGCGATGATGGGCTGCAAATCAGTATTACCGGTCAGCAGACGCAAGCAGAACACGAGGATTGATCAAAGAACAAGGCGAAACCTACCATCTGCAGTCCGACCCCGCCACCAGCTCCTAAGAGGATCTGGTAACCAATCCACCTTCCTGTTGAGGTGCCTGGGGTAAATGTAGACACGAGACCATTCCCAATAGCTAGGAGCACCCCGCTGAGGAGACTGAATGGAAGATAGTAGCCTAGCTTTCCAACTGTCTGGTTGTCAGTAAAATCCCACTATACCTGGAGTGTATATGTCATTACCCAGTGTCCCGGCGCCGATGGCAAGGAAAAGCTGACTCAGAATCATCGGAAGGAGATAAACACCACTGAGTGTCGGAGACACGTCCTTGACCCCTTGGAAGTAGATCGGCAGATAATAAGATGTTGTGAACATCTGGCTCATCAAGAAACCATATACCAAGCTACTCGCCCACACAGTCCTCTTACCGAGCATCGGCAAGGGAATCATGGCCGCATCACCCTTGTAGTACTCCCACGCTACAAAAACAACAAATGTGGCGCCTGCACCGCAAAAGAGTCCGATGATGGTCGCACTGTTCCATGCGAACTGATTGCCACCATACTGGAGAGCGAGCAGCAATTGGATGGCAGCCGGTGCAAAGATTGCGAAGCCAAGGAGATCAAGCTTTTTCGGGAGTGTGCGGAAAACCGTTAGGGCTTTGGGCTTTGCGACCGGCCTAGGGACTTTGACGAAAAAGAGCGCTGCCGCAACGAGGCCACCAATGGGCAGATTTATGTAGAAGCCTTAAAAGTGAGGTTTCATTAGACAAGGGCAAAAGCAAGGAAATAGGACGATGACCTACACCACCGCCATGTCGTGTACTCTGTGAATGCTCCTCCAACCAAGGGCCCAACGACCAGACCGAGTTGTGAAACTAGTCGACTGGTAAGGTGACAATCATGGGCACGTGATAGGGACTTGGACCTTACCACCCATGACAAATCCAATCAGAGCTGCCACAGCCTCTTAATCAGTGGAACAGCAAAACAATTGGGGAACTTACCTGGTCGTTTCGGCATGGGGACGCATTCAGCAATGATGGTGAAAGCACCGTTCTGAATGCCCGAAGTTCCCATTCCTGCCACTGCTCGCCCCACAATCAACATTTCCGAGGATGTAGCCACGCCGCAGAGGAGGGAGCCCAATTCGAAGACGGCGAAAAAGGCAAGGAAAGTCCACTGGAGACAATCAGCCAGTTTTCCAGGTGAAAAAAATGAGAGAAGGGTAATGAATCTGCTGACCTTGGAGTCGAAGTTGACGTACAAGCTTCCCGTCAGGGGGAGAAGAGCGGCGCTGTTACCAATGTCAGCCAGTCGCTTCGCCATCAAACTTGGGACAGTCTATGCACCTTGCCAGCTGGAAAGCACTACCATACCAACCCACATCCTGAAGTGAGCTGAAGTCGCTCGTAATCTGGGGAATGGCCTACGGAAGATCTTGTTAGGTAAAACAACGTTCCTTTTTCAGAGCTGTGGCAATTTACCGTAACAATGATAGATATGTCCAGCAACATGAGAAAACACACGAGGCATATAGCACCCATGATGGTGATGAGCGGGACGCCAGTAACCCATTTGTGCTCTTCCTCAGTTGAGACTTGATCAGTTGGCTGTTGCTTGACATCATGGGTATATTTCTGTGAAGAGTCGTTTGATGGAGCTGTAGAGTGTTCCTGCTGCCTGACTGGGTCTGCCTGCTCAAGGGAATGCTCCCGCGATGTAGAGGTGGCCGTTGTTGATAATGCCATTTCGTGGAGTACTGACACCAAGATCGACCTGGGAGAGAGAAGTGGATGTTGAACCTCAATCGGCCACGAGTTTTGATGGGAGTGCACCAGGGGCATTAAGCTTTTATAGGAGCTAACATCTTTTCAGCGTTTGTAAGCAACAATGACAGGTTGGCGAGCTTGCCAATCATCACAACCAGCACCGAACCGGATTTACCTGGGTTGCTTAAACCCCTAAACCCGAAGAATGGCCCCAAATCCTACCGTAAACCCGAGGCGCCTCTCAAATCCTTCTTTAGTGAGTGAATGCCCATCACATATCCCAACATTTGGACCGTTCTCATCTGTAACTACCGGCCAACACAGATCTAAACGAATCTAGATCAATGATGACATTGACGCCTTCCATCACTAGCTTTCTAGGCCAACAAGCCGCAAATTACGCACCCGCCTTCACACTTGCAAACTGGTACTTTGCTTACTGTACGTTGAGCCCGCGGTTTGCCAAGATGGCGGTTGGACTCGACCACAATTCAGCGCCACGAGAAGACCTCTCCAAGTACGGCGAGGCAGCGGTGCAGACAGGGAAGCTGAGCCGGCGGCGCCTGGAACAAATCAAGCGGCTGCAGGCGGCTCACGAAAACTCCGTTGAGGGTTTCACGCTGTTTGTTGCGGCGGGTAAGTGATCCCATCGGTGACCTCATATTTTGAAATGGTTCTGCAGTCTGACTACATGCCCAGTCCTCTTTGCCACACAGAGTGCTGTCTCCAATACCGCCATCAATGGCATCTGTATCTGGTATACGCTCTCACGCGTCGCATACAGCATTGCATATGTTCTGATCGAGTCGGAGCGGCTGAGTATTTTGCGGTCGGCAATCTGGTGGTCGTGTAACGCGAGTTGCATCACTGGCCTTATCCTGGCCTGGAGAGCAATATAGGTTGATCTCAATGCGATTGCAAGCGCCCCTTGCATCAATATCGGAATTTGTCAACAAACACCTTTTCCAGATTGTGCATAAGTGCCAGCGAGAAGGTTGTCTGCCTGCGGCTGAAGCCCACATACTACTAGTACGTAGTAGCTCTGCGTCCTAGCTCTAAGTAGTAGTACTCGTACGTACTAACCTAAAGTACACCTCGTGTGTTACTAGCAGTATTAGTGGTGTGCGCTAATGAGGGTCCAGCTGCGGGTAAAGTCCCCCTCCGTGTGTTCCTAGTACCTCCGCATTAAGCTCAGAGGTTCAGCGGCCCGATAACGGGATACAGCTGATAGCTAGGTCCCGTTTAGAAAAGAGATACATCAACCACTCAGCCAAAAGGACAGCGCTTGTGGGTTTCGAACTACACTTAATTCATGTAGCTCTTACTGACTGTGTTGGCCGTCGCCCGCTATTACACTTGCAGGCAATGGTGGCCAACAACTAGCGTGAAGTCGCGTAAACTCACGTACTACATAAAGTAAAGTGATATAGCCTTTGACATCTGTGCAGCACGAGGAAGAAAATGGCTCTGTTCGCTCAAAAAAGCTGCGCAGGGCGCCGAAATAAGTACAAATTTGCTGTACGGCACAGCGAAATTAGCCGCGAAATTGCAGTAGAAATTGACCAATCAAAACGCAGGGATAACGCGTATGACACGCGGCCAATGAGCGCTCCTGCCGTTTGACAACATCTTACTGATGATTTGATACTGCAATCATCATCAAAATAGTAGAATGCTACTTACCATCAAAGTTCTAAGGACGACTACCGGGTGTCCAACCCGCCCTCAAGTTACATGGCGCAGATCATGGCGCTTGCTCCAATCAACCCAAAAGGGAAGGTTATCAGCTGTAGGATTATTATTATGACGTTACGAGTACGATAATGATTAATGCTACGCCACACAGGTTCTTTAAGCAGTTGGCTGGATCCAGAAGGAACTTCAAAACCTGCAGCCTTAGAGCTGAGCAGGGGTTATGCTTATACAACTACCGAAAGGATTCTGGAAGTCTTAGAAAGCCCCTCATTTTTGGGTTTCAAAGGCGGGATGCCTGCACCATGAATTACAATATCTACCATTTCTTCAACCCCGATTGCATTAGTTAGCAAACTTGACTTAGGCTTGCCTAGTATGTTTTGGCTGCGTGTACAGGTTACACTTGGGTGATACAGTTGTATGGACATTTTGTGTCGGCAAAATTGCAGTACAGTCTCCGCATATGCCCATAACATACGAGACAAAGAGTAGAAAGATGCTCTCCCCCACATCCACCGATAAGGCATCTCCTCCACAGTCAAGGCAGAAGCCCGGCATCGCCTGCGAAGAGTGCCGACGACGGAAATTGCGATGCGATCGGCAGCAACCTCAGTGTGGTTGCTGCGCAGACTCCGGTCTCGTGTGTACCGTCTCATCCTCTCGGCCCTCCCGGGGCCCTAAAAGAGGGCATCTGAAAGTTTTACAAGCTCGAATTGGTGCAGTTACTTCCCCTCTCTAGGGAAGATTGATGGAGTATGGGGCTGACGTCGCGATGCTTGGTAGCGGCACTCGAGGGACGTCTTGTCCGCCAGCAGAATGCCGCAAGCTTCGACGATCTGGTCGACGAGACCGTAGCGGACAACATCTTGACTGAAGACCTAATCCAATCGCCATCTGGCATTCCTACCCCCGACGATGAGGCCCATTCGCAAGGTCCATTCCTGGGTATGAAGACAGTCGACTCGTTGACCGGCTTGCCGGAGACCTGCATTTCGGATTTAATGCAGGCTGACCTGTATGTCCCCCAAGAATTCTTCAGTTAAGAGTAAAAGGAAGAGAAGAAAAAGGGGCAAGAGGAATGTTCATCCAAAGGCTTGACCCTCTGACTGCGTGTAGAACTCAATTATATTTTGATCGGGTGCATAGCTTCGTACCGATTTTGCACCAGCGCCGGCATCACTCCTGGAATCGCCAGCCGGCCAAAAGCGAATCCCGGACATGTTTGCAATATGCCATGTGGACCCTAGCGGCATCAGTATCGGCCCAATTTGAAAACGTTGGAGATTCTCTATATCGAGACACTCAGCGTATGCTCGAGGTCGTCGAATCCAAAGCCACCAACATCGAGTCGATTGATATCGAGCAGGTTCAGGCCTGCATTTTATTGGCGATTTATGACCTTATGCGTACGGATTATCGCCGAGGGTGGATGACGGCCGGGCGTGCGTTTCGTTTAGTGCAGCTGATGCGCCTTTACGAAATTGATGTGCCAAATTCTATGGCGACGCAGACTGACTGGATCGAGACGGAGGAGAAAAGAAGAACATTCTGGATGGCCTACTCACTAGACCGGTTCATCAGCATCCGAAATGGGGGGCCCTTGACGTTAAGTGAACAAGTGGTAAGTGTGCTTTGACTGACCGAGTCCCGCTGATCTGTATTGTTCAGATCGTGATCCGTCTCCCTGCGCCAGAAATGGAATTCCAAAGCGGTCAGCCCACTCTGGTGGGATTTCTGTCGGAAGCCATTACTGCTGATGATCAAAGCGCAATGTCGCCCTTCACAGAGTGCATTATCTTGGCAACCATTAGTGGGCGCGCTTTGTCGCACCGACATCAGTCCCTGGTCGAGAACGTTTATGGCAATGTATCTCAGGATTTCTGGGACCGGCATCAGTGGATTAGTACCATCCTGACACAGAGAATCCAGATCCTGTCGCTCAAATATCCGCATGCTTCGCAGCATGTGGATCCAATGCTGCTGTTCACGAGCATGGTAGCGCAGACGACTGTGATTTATCTCTATCAAACCATGAAGTGTGTAAGCCCAGCGACCGCTGAGAACGGAGCCGTCAGAATGGAGTATGAAAGACGTTCATTAGTGGCTGCGCAAGAGATCGTTTACCTAACAAAGACGTTAGCCCAGCTCAGTCGTTTCAAGGCAAGACCACTCGATTTGCTCCTTAGCTGAGCCTCTACTCACAAGCCAAACAGATACATCCGTTCACGCCAATCCCATTATCCCTATGTGCCGAGTTCATTAGTTCATACCGCGATCCCGACCACTCGTTTGATGTGCAACTACAGCATATCCTCAAGGCGCTTCGCAGCATGAAAAGTTTCAATAATCTCGCCCAGGACTTGTTGCATTTTTTTGAACTGAAGAGCGTTGATGGCTTGGGTCAAGCTTCTGGTAATAACTCGGACCATTAGTTTGGATGCAATAAGAGCGGGCAAAGATTGTGCTACCTATTTAGACAATAGACATAAAATAGAGACCCATTCTTTCTTTGAGCATGGCTAGTGTGGGACCACTTCTGCGGTTTTCTTTTGATGTCGCATTCAGCAGCATTGTCAGCTGCCTAATCATCTCACTTGACCTTGCATATCGCCGAAAGCGGTTTGGCGTCTCCGTAGATCGCTGGCTGCAGGGTTAGAGATGGATATTGAAGGCTTTCTGTAGTAGATGTACCCGTCTATGTCGATTTATTTATCTCCCATGAAAATCGCCAAAAAGGATATAATTCTCCTTTGCTCTATCTAAAAACGCATGGCTGCAAGTCTGTGGTCTGCTTTAGTGGATCACCTGCCCAAGACAGTGATCGTGAACACTTTCTGGATGGAATGCAGGAGACGCAAGGAGGCGCAACGAGGCGAAAGTAGACCCTTGTCAGCACGCCCGCGTGACAGGTGCTCTGGAAACTAGTTCTCTGGAAAATGGCAGAAAATAACTGAATCTCAAGTCCCGAGCAAAGACTCCGTGTATAATTAGCGTCGGAAGCAGTAGATAACCGACGTAGTACAACCCGGAAAATATAATGGTGGAATTTGACGAACAGAACTTCCGAGAAGCCAGCACATTCGAAAAGTTGGCACTAGTTAAATAAAGACAAGCTGCGCATCCTCAAGTTTGTCCTTTAGCTCCGCCTACATGCATGCTATACGTACGGCCCTCTTCAGATATAGGGACAAGGTAGCTAAAGTTACATGACTTGACCATGGGTCCTCGGAAACATTCCCGCGGTCCTCAGATAGCCGGGGTCCTTTTGGTCCAATACTACTCTTTTGTATTCAGCGTACGCTATCGACCATCAGGAAGACTGCATTATGCTTACAGCTTAACTGCATCTAGAAATAGGCCTGCAGCCCAGCAGGATCCTCCTTTTCCGCCGCGCACTGACATCTTGGTCAGCATTCAAAATAATACATCTTCCTCTGTCATATCCCACACATCTGCTTCTACCTCCTGACCATACACAGAGCTCATTGCCTTGACTACCTACTCTTTTGTTACAATTCAGAGGTGATCTCTATATGAGCATCCACTGATAGAAAGTGGGCGGCATCATGGCGGAAGAGAAGGCTATCGAAATTGCCATTATTGGCGGTGGCATTGCCGGCTTGACCCTTGCCTTGGGCTTGCTCAGTCGCAACATCAATGTCAGAGTCTACGAGAGAGGACGTAGCTTCCGCGAGATCGGCGCAGGCATCGGCTTTACACCCAACGCTGAATGGGCCATGCGTGTATTAGACCCACGCATTCACGCCGCATTCAAGAGAGTTGCGGCCCAAAACGCCACGGACTGGTTCCAGTGGGTCGACGGATACAGTCAAAACGGTGCTGACCCAAGTGATGTTCATGAGGACCTTATCTATAAGATGTATCTTGGAAAGAGGGGTTTTGAGGGATGCCACCGTGCCGACTTCCTTGACGAGTTGGTCAAAATGATGCCGGAAGGAAGGGTGGAGTTCGACAAGAATCTCGCCTCTATCGACGACAGGTGTGACGGCGAAAAGCTTCTGTTAACATTTCGCGATGGGAGCTCAGAGGAGGCGGACGCAGGTATAGAGGCCTGATCAAACTGCCCACAGAAGAATGAGTACTGATTTGTGTAACCTTGCTCCAGTTATTGGCTGCGACGGCATCAGATCGCGGGTGCGCCAGCTGATCCTAGGTGAGGATCACCCAGCATCACATCCGGGATACACCCATAAATATGCCTTTCGCGGCCTAATTCCCATGGAAAAGGCTAAGGCGGCTCTGGGCGATGATAAGACGTCAACGCGACACATGCACCTTGGCATGAATGCCCATGCCCTGACCTTTCCTGTTGCCGGTGGCGCGCTTCTAAACGTGGTCGCATTCGTTACCGATCCCAAAGACTGGCCTTACAAGGACAAGTTAACAGCGCCGGCTGACAAGACCGAGGCCGTGGAAGCCTTTTCTAGCTTCAATCCCGCCGTGCGGGCCATCATGGACATGCTCCCCAGTAAACTTGACAAATGGGCCGTCTTTGATACTTATGATCATCCCGTACCGACATATGTGAGCGGTCGTGTTTGTATCTCAGGTGACGCTGCCCATGCTTCAGCACCGTACCACGGCGCAGGTGCTGGCTTTTGCATCGAAGACGCTGTGGTTCTGACGATGTTGATAGCTAGCGCCGCGAAAATGATGGCGCATAACTCCAGCAAGTGCAAGCCGGAGCTAATTTGTGCCGCTCTCGATACCTACAACGCCATCCGCCTCGAGCGCACACGATGGCTTGTGGAGAGCAGTCGATTCGTGGGCGAAATGTACGAGTGGCAGGATCCGAAGATTGGGCGTGATGCTGAGAAATGCGGCCATGAGATTGATTGGCGCTCTCACAAGATTTGGGATTATGATATCGATGCCATGGTCAGGGATGCTAACGGGGAGTACAAGCGGAAGCTGAAAGGGTGATCAACATGGATTTGTAAGGATCAATTCCATTTTCCGAGGAACAGAAATTGGAATACAACATTTTTAGACGGATGCAACGAAATATTGGTAGCGAGACATGCATCAATCCACCGGAACGAGGTCCTTTTGGAGGTTACGAGTCCCTTTTGGCTGGATCAACATACAGTCAGAGCTTCCCCAGGTTGAAGATAGTGAATCACAAAAGTGGTGTATGAACTTGCCAAAGGTGCAGCGAGCAGAATGCGTAGGCTGCGGAAACCGTCTGTCTCCGGCCGATCCGGATTGTGGTTTGGTTTAGTATTAGAACCCACCAGGTGTACCCAGAACCCGTCAAAGAACTGTATAATATATACTCGTATGATGGTCTACTCAAGATTGTAAATTCAAGTAGTAAAATCTATCCGAAAACTCGACCATTTGTTATTAGAATAAGGATTGACCTCGCCTCGGGCCGCGGCGATCCGAATCATTCCCAAGCCTACGTAGTAAAACGCACTAAGTGCAAGTCAGTTACAGCGAACCATTATTGCCACATCAGGAAATTTCAACATCAGTTGTTGAGACGCAAGACAGTCATGCATCACACTTAAATAGCTAAATGGCATAGGGTTTTTCTACTATGAGATTACTACTGCTCAAGTGTCATAGCAGCGTCTTATTCCACGCGCAGGCAGCTAACGTAGAAATGCGCCCTATTAGCGTCAAAATCTCTTGGCGGCATATAAAATTGGGATAGAAGCGTCAACGAGCTATTTGTTGTCATTTCTACTATGATATAGCTTGAAACAGGCTCCTTTTACTCATAGATAGATACTGCAAATCTTGCAGCCTCCGTACGTCCTTGATTTGCCATAAATATTTTAATGTTCTTCATGCTATGACTACAGCTAAATTATCACGCTAAATTACAGGAACGCTAACCCAAATAAGGTAGGATAATTTATTTAGTGATCTAGCGATACCCCTTACTAGTTAACATTTTCTAAGCATGCTATTAGATAGATCTTATCATACTCAAATCAGCTTGAGCTTTTACTCTTTCTATAACATCATACAGCTGTAGGTTATAAGAGGGATAGCAGTATATGCTGTAAGAGTAGACTTGGGTGGCCCTCTATGATGGCGATTTATGATTTTGATATAATGGTCCGCCATAGTCAGTAGAGGGTGGCTTGTGCATTTGCTATTTACGAAGCGCACTGTTGTTCATCTCGCCCGTGTTCTCATTGCCTCTTACCTATTGCCTAAAACTTGACAGCCCGTGTCAGTTACGGCGGACTGTTACGACCAAACGGCCAAT
>NW_006916125.1:0-14944 GCF_000464535.1 Endocarpon pusillum Z07020
AATTTTACTTTAATACCTAATCTCTTATATAGGTATTTCCAGAATTTACTAACAAACTATAAGCCTTTATTTAATATTATTATTTTAGAAAGACTATAGCTATAAATAATAAAGTAAGTAAACATTCTGACTAGATATTCTATCTTTATATTATAGTAAGGCACTAGATGTCTCTTCTTAATTAATTAATCTATTAGGACCTAAATACTAATAGCACTTAAGAAAATATTATTAGATTTAGAGAGGTTTATAACAAAGTCTATAGCTAGATGTTGCTAGCGCTTCTTAAGTGACTTTAGTACTTATAATTAACCTTAGCATTCCTAGGAGGGTTTTATGTAATAGTATATAGTGTGATGGATGGAGTATCTCCTCTGTTATAGCGCAGAAAAGACACGGGACCAGCCACGCACTCGGATAGCAGTACTTAGATGGCAGCGCTAATAGCGTATCCATAATAGCACGCGGAACTCTTGCTGTCAAGCTACTATGCCGCCGATAGAGGCATCCGTACAGCACATGGCTCCCCGTACGAGTACCATAGAACAGGAGATTAATACGACCCCTTTAGGGAAGTACAATCTCCTCTAGAGGGAAGCTACCGCTTCTGGCCTTGCAGATACTCTGTCAGATCCTCCGCGCAGGTTAACTAGTAGCACCCCTTGTGTTCAATAGAGAAGTATATAGAGTAGAGCGCTGGCCGCACTGTAGATAGACTCCTTAGCTTACGTTTTAGTAATCTATAGACTATTGACTTGTTCTAGTTTCAAGCCATTATATACAGGACATTTAGTTAATTATTCTTTTATTAAGTCTATTATTCTTAGTCAATAAAACTATTATTATAAGATCTTATAAGTCTTAGCAGGGCTTAGATAGCTAGTTATTAGCTATTTATAACACTTTTAAATATAACAAAGTTATAATTCTTTATCTTTAGAGATTTATAAGCGTTATTAATAATATAGTTTATTATTTTTTACTAAATAATTAGTTAGTATAATTATAAGGGACGTTCTAGTCCTAGATAAGACTTATTAATAGATTACTTAGCAAGAGTCTTCTTAAATAAGATTCTAATATATAGTAATAATATCTTCTTCTAAGATAGTTTAAGGCTATAGACTTGCTATAGACAAGGATATAATATTATTTATAATTAATTCAGGACTTTTTCCTAACTTAGGTAGTCTCTTATAGTAGCGCAGGATTCTTATAGATCTAATTAGATAGATAGGAATAGGTTCTAATATCTAGAGGTCTAGATTTCTTAGTTTTAGGACTACTTGCTTAAGGAACTTCTTTCTATTATTATTAGTATTAATAGCTTTGTCTTATAACTTATAGAATAATTCATCTATATAGTACTATAACTTAGGGTAGTACTTAATTATAAAGTCAAAATAAGAGAGGAACTTGCTCTAATAGACTTATTAGCAGAATAATTATTTAAATGATATAAAGTATTTAAGGTTCTTATAATTTGTTACAACTTATATAGATTCTTAAGACTCTTTTAGTTCTAGGCGCTATTCTTTAAAAATATAAACTATAGCTATTAGTTTCTTATTATAAATCTTATAATTACTTTTAGTTAGAGTATATTACTTTAAGAAGTAGGCTATAGGTTATAAGATTCTCTTATTATTAGGTTAAAATAGAACTCCTTTATATATGTTATCTAAGGTATTAGTCTTTATAATATAAGGTAAGTTAAGGTTGAAGTACTATAGGACTAAAGAGCTTATAAATATATCTTTTAGTATTTAAAACACTTTTTTAGCTTTTTCTCTTTAATTAAAAGAGACGTCTTTTTAAGTAAGCTTAGTTAAGAGTAAAGCTATCTTTAAGAATCCTTTAATAAATTAATAATAAAAGTTTATAAATCTTATAAAACTTTATATATCTTTTATATTAATTAGTATCTTAACTAGTCTATGCTTGTTCTTTTCTATTTAAAGTTCTGATATTATTTTTTTAATGTAAGTTAACTAATCTAGATATAGAGTCCTTTATTAATAATTATAAGTTACTCTTATATTAAGGATTCTTCTAATCTCCTCTAGATCCTTAATCTTAAAGATATAAGTAAAGTCCTTCTTAAATTTAATTATATTAGAGAGTTATTAAGAAATAATTACTAAGTTATTTACCTAAGTATTAATAATTATTTCTTTATTATTTATAAAGATATATAGATTAAAAGGAAATGATTTAAAGCCAAGTTTTAATAGGCTAGCTACTATATAATTATACTAATCTCTAGCAGCTTATTTAGACTATAGTTAGTAGATTCTATAAATACATTATTAATATCTATCTAGTAGTATTCTAAGTTCTCTATTACTATAATTACTAGTTATAACCTTTTTTATTATTTTTTTTTTTTTTATTTTTCTGTTTCTTTATAATTAATACTGTATCTTTGCAAGAAACCCTAAGCCATAAGTCTAGCTTTAAATTAATTCACTTTCCTGTTCTCTGTATACTTAATATCAAATACCTATTTACTTATAATAATGTTAGATCCTGCAGGAGAGACAACTTGCTTCTAGGTTCTGTTTACTTATAATATAGTAAGTTCTCACTTAATTGCATTAGTCTAGTCTGTACTAAACTATATGTTATTAGAATCGGGATCTTCTACTAACGTATTATATATGCTCTTATAATCTTTTAATCCTGTAGTTTATAATACTTGTTATTATTATTATCTTGACTTTGCTTGCTTGTTACTTGTGGTCCTGCTTTAGTAAGTCTATTTATTTGCTATTAAAGACCTAGTTTTGTAACATTCTTTTCTATTTCTATTATAATAATCTCCTTATTTTTTTAGTTACCTAATATTAAAGGAACTTTAATTAATATCTTAATAGATGCCTTTACTAATAAATTAATTTCTTTTGTTATTAGTATAAGAGATACCTAATTAGTTAAGTTGACTATATATAATATAACTAGATTTGGTTTAGCGTCTTAATTAATAATAAGCTTTTTTTAAGGTTATTCTTATAATATATAATCTAGTAAGGAATTAGGGGTCCCTCTTATATAAAGATTAATAGTTTTACTCTTTTAGAATTTATCAAATATTACAATTAAGGAACGAGTTATATATCTGAGATCTAGTGTATAGATATGAAATTGCTTTGTTATATTTTCTTTATATCTTATAAATACTCCTATATAGTCATAGTCTATCAGCTTATCTTGTCTCCCTGATACTAGTAGCGATTTTAGATTCATATATAAATAATACTTACATCCCTAGATCCGGATATAATTAATTAAAGATTTTGTCCTAGTCTAAGCTTCCTTAGGGGTGATTCTTTATCTATCTACCTTAGAGCCAACTGCAGTTTAGTTATAAATATATATATTAGTCTTTATTATCTTATTCTATAGTTTAAGAGGCAACTCGGATTTCTTTAATATTGCTTAGATATTATTTTCTGTTGTCTAAATCGTATGTTTGGTTATACTATTCTAGCTTAAGGTATATAAGATAATATATTATATATTAATTCTTTCTGTTAGCTCTACTTATTAAGGGTCTATTTAAGTTCTCTAGTATATTATCACTTCAGATCGCCTTCAGTTTCGTCCTTATAATAAGTTCTTCACTTTAGTGCTACCTCTCAAGATAGTCCTTTACTCCCTTTTAATCCTTAATTAGGATTACTTATAACTTCCTAGAATAGTTATTAATAACCTTTAGGAAGTATTAAGCGCTACTAAGTGCAGTTAGAAAGGGGCTATAGATATTAATTAATACAAGATTAAGAAGGTTAGCCTTACACTAGGAAACTTAAGCATTTATTTAGTTTCTTATCTTAGTCAAATTACATACTTTATAGATGTTTATCTTACTTGGCTTATAGATAGCTTTCTATAATATAGTAATCTTATGTAGGTTATAAAACTTCTTCTCTCTTATATAAGCAAACCTTTTATATTATAATTTGTATTAGTCCTTTATAGTATCTTCTTCAGAGGTTATTTGTTAGTTATAGTTATTAGCATCCTTATTCTCTATATATAAGGCCTTCTTATCAAAACTGCCTAAGAGCCTTAATTTATATAATAAAGAACTAAAAAGAAGGCTAGCATCTAAACTAGGTATATATAATATATTTAACAAGGTTATTACTCCCTCTTTTGTATATATCTAGGCATATTCTGCCCTTTAAATATATAACCTTAAGTCTACTAAATTTACTGCTATCCCTTTGATTCTTCTTAGGGGTCCTTTAAAGAGAGAAAGCTAGTCAGTTATATAGTTAGATACACCGGTGTTAGTAATCCACTTAGGGGTCTTATAGGTTAGCTTCTCTAGTATTGCAAGATAGACTTCTGCTCTGCTTTCAGAGTTAGAGGAGAAGTCCTCTGCACTTATGCTTTCTTCCTTGACTACTCTTGCCTTCAGCTTGCTCCCCTTGTGTTGACTTGCTTAAGCTCTATTGATAATCTCTCTGATCTCTTCTATATGCTCCTCAATATAAGGGCAATTCCGCTATTTATAATTCCCTTAATAGGCAAAACATTTCAGCTGTTATAACAGGCATTCTTAAGGTAAGGATATGTTTTCTTAAGATTAAAAGTAGCGTTTACGTATTATAGATTATTAGGATGATTGTTAGCTAGAGGATAACTAGAATTTCATTAATAAATAGTAATATTGCCTAAAGATGACAGAAGTGTTACTTAGTAAGGATTCTTTCTTAAGGAGTCATTATATAAGAGGTTTAATATTAAGGAGATGCTCTTCTTAATTATTAATAGCATCTTGTACAATATTATATTCTAGAGGAAGAGAAGTAAGAAGCTATTAGAATATCTAGTGTTATATAATAAATATTTTAAGTAAGTTATTAGTCGCTTTTATACATCTTTCTAAGCGCTAAATCTCTATTCACGTATCTTTTATGCTCTCCTCAGGCTTTTTGTAATAGTTAACGTACTACTATAGGTAGTGTCTGTTTATTAATAGTCTTGTCTTTATATATTTCTTCCTTAGTATATCTTATGCTTCCTTTACTAATATATATTCTTTTATAAGCTTTTGATTTCCCTTTCTAATGCAGATATAGATAATATATTGTGCCTTTGTATTTAGCTTCTCTGCCTTCTTAATAAGTACTTAAGCATATATTAGTATTAGTTAGATTTCTTTTACTTAAAAGTAAAAGATAAAGAGTTTGAACTATTATTTATAATTAGTATATATAAGAATTAGTACTAATTATTTCTTTGCTATAGTATTATCTATTTTAATAATAAAATAAGATAATAATTAGTATAAAATTAAATTAACTAAGATAAAAAGAATATATGCTCTAATTGTTACAGATTTTTGAGTAAAGAAGAAATATATTAGTTAATTACTATTATACTTAGTTAATTTTAACAGAGTTAATTAACTTATAAGCTATAATAAGCTGATTTCTGAGTTTCAGGATAAACTATAACATAATTAATACCTCTGCTCTTAAATCTATAGACTTGTGATTCTATAGCCCTAAAGTATTTAACTCACTCACGTTTTATAATTAAGTATAATATAACTATACCTCGCTACAGGAGTAGTAGCTTGCTTAGTAATCTTAATTAAGCCTTTACTTACTGTTGATGTCTATAGCTATTCTGCACTAGGCTTATAACTTGTTAAACAGGTATATAGATTAGGAACAGCTATCAACACTATTAATAGTCACAACTTGTATACAGAGTGAGATTATAATGCATCTGTATGTCAAGTACAGATCCTGTTAGCGCACAGATTACGTAGTATTTCCTGTACTAGTGACACAGGAAATCCTGCACTATACCTGATTAGGAATAACCTGATCAGGCAATATTTGGCTATACATATATAGCTAAATAATGCAGACTATAGTCTACTGATCGGTATGCATTCTTAACAAATATTATATTAAAGGACTTAGAAAATATATATTATTAGGAGGGTTAAGAACAAGTAACTTTAATATTAAGGTCCTTTATATTTATCTTAAGGAACATTTATAATTCGTAGGCAAATATTATGCTAATAGCCTATAATATACTAAGGGGTATAGTGCCTAAGGTTTGTAATTAGCTAGAAGGAGTTAAGATCTTAATCAGAAAGATAAAGAAGTAAATTGCCCTGAAGTTAATATTAATAGTAGCTGCTTTAATTAGGCGGCCTACAGGACGGGCTATCTTTCTTTTTTTGCCTCCTTTTATAAGGGTCTATTCTATAGGTGATCCTGAGTTAAGAGGGCAGCTATAGTTAGATGTTTAAGAGCTAGGGATAAATAGGAAGATAAGGGGAGGAGGGAAGAGAGAAGAGAGAAGAGGAGAAGAGTAAAAAAGCGGTTTCTAGCTTCTTATAATAGTGGTACGTTCCGCGTTTTTAATCTAGGCTAGGCAGGCGAATAATCACGCTTTATAGTTCCTGCTAAAGCATACAGTATAGCGCCTACAAATAGCTTATAAGTTAGATAGAGGAGTATAATCTTATATTTTATAGCCTAGTCTATAGTGTCTATATTTTACCTTATTCTTGTATAAGATACTAGTATAGCTATTATATCTTTAATAATTATAGCATTAGATAATACAGCTTTTCCTATTAAATAGCTCTGTAGTCTTAATCTTATATTATAGAATAATCTCTTTAGAAATTATGTAGTTCGTATATAAGGAGCATGTAACCTAGATGATTAAGGAAGAGAAAGCCTTAGATTAATTAAGCCTCTTAAGCTAGAAGGCTCTTTTAATTAGGAGGCTAGGATAGAGCTTTTTATTCTTAGCCTTAATATTCTTAGCTAGAAGGTTAAGATTATAGCCTTCTTTTCTAGTAATACTAATACTATAAATAAGTATAATAAAGAATTAGATATAGACCTTAACTAATAAATAGATCTTATTAGTTTAATTAAAGTTTAATTATAGGCGTGTCTTAGCTAAAGCGTCTTTAGCTTAGAGTACAAGATTATTACTTAGTAGCTTTTTAACTATAACTATATTAGGGGCGTTAATAAAGTTATTTTCTTTTATTTATAGTCTTTTTATAATTTGTCTAAAGGAAAAGGGTTTAAATAAGTAAGCATCTTTTAAGGAGACCTTAACTAGGATTTAATTATTAATATAAGAAGGTTCTGATTAGGCGGGCATATAAGGGACGACGCATCTGTGAGACCAGTATAGGTTGCCTATGTATAGCTCACAGGACTAGGGGTAACTTTCTGGTCAATGCTTGAGATAAGGGCTTCAATATTTTCTCTAGTCTAGTCTTGACTAGGGATGGATCATGTGGGGCCGTACGAAGATACGCGCAGACAGCTAAGAGAAAAGGGGTAAGGAGAGAGAGTAATAGATTATCAAGTGACAGAGAGAGGAGGAAGGGCAAAGATTCGAGTTTTTTAATTGTGCTAAAAAGGCTAGCTCTTTGCGTTCTGTCATTAGAAAGAGCAGGAGGGAAGTAAAGAGGAGTAGAGGGCTACAGGATTTAGGAAGGTTGCTTATTATTAAAGGGCAGGCGATTCGCTTGCGAAGAGGGCATAATTTATATAAGTAGTAAGTTAGGCATGATTATATATCTTTATATATTAATAATACTTTTTTAGTAAATTACTAAAGATTAAAATATTATTAAGATATATTAAGATAAATTAGTTTAGGATATCTTTTCTTAAGGCATTATTAATATAGTTCTAAAAAAAGGCTAAAATGTTATAAAGGCTAAAGAGGACTATATTCTATTTATATAAGTCTATATATATATAAAAGACTGTTTTTTATTTGTTTTTATAGATTATTCTAATTCTATAAAAGATAGTAATAATGTTTAACTTAATATACTATATAGCTTTGTAAAGCTTATTTAAGGTCTCTTAAATTAAGAGAATTAAGTATTTATTCTTAATTATAATAGTATTTAAATCCTGGTAATCTATATAAAATTATAGACCTTTTCTAGGTTTCTTAATAAATAGAACTAGAGTAGCAGTAAGAGACTTGAATACGTAAATAAAGTTCTTTAATAAGTAGTTCTTTAGTATTTTGTCTAAAACCTTTAATTCGTTTCTAGATATACTATATAAGGCTTTAGATAGTAATTCAGTATTTAGTAATAACTTAATCTTATAATTTACTCTAAGGCAATATAATAGAAGCTTATTAGTAATAGCTTTATTAAATAAGGACAGGAACTTATAATATTACTTAAGAAGTCTAATTTAAGGATTTATAATTTCTTTAGATTTTAAGGCTTTCTTAATATCTCTTAATAATAAGTCTATTATCTTTAGCTAATAGAATTATTATTACAGAATCTTATAGGTCTTTACAGGGCCTGGGTGACTAGTTATTAGCTATTCATAACATTTATTAATATAGCGGAGTCTTAGTTCTTTGTTTTTAGGAATCTATAAGCATTATTAGTAATATAGTTTGTTGTTCTCTACTAAATAGTTAGTTAATGTAACTATAAGAGACCTTCTGACCCTAGATAGGAATATAAAGAATAAGGGAACTTTAGTAATATAAGTTATTATAAAGATCTAATTATTAAAGCCTATTATAATTCTTTAACTTTCTAATTTTTTATAAAGAAAGTGTTATATAAAAGCTTTACTAATATATATTATTACAGAATAGCTAGAGTTAATTAGAGCTTAATATTTAAATTATCTAATATTATACTTAATTAAAAGGTACTTAGAGTTAAGAAAAACATTTATTAAATATAAAGAAATAGAATCTAATTATATTATTAGGCTATTTATTATATTAGTAGTAACTAACTTCTTCTTAATTTCTTAAATATAATTTAGTTTAAAGTTACTTTATTTAATAATCTTATATTAATATAATTGCTAGATAAAGAAAGAGAGGCAAAAGAGGCTAAAGTAATAAATATAGTTGCTCTTAAGATTACTAAAATAAATATTAGAGTTAAGGACATTATAATAGATATAAAAGAGATAATATAAAGATTATTTTATAGCTTTAGCTTTTCTAAGTATGTATTAGCTTTATAGTCTAGGCTAATATAATAATAATAAAGGCTGATTATATTAACATTCTTATTTAGCTTTACATTTATTAAAGGTTTTGCAGACTAAGTAATCTATATTTATAGAGTTATAAGAAATAAGAGCAGGCATAATAAAACAGGTAAGGGGGCTAGAACTAAGATAGTTAAACTTATAAGTAGCTTTTATAACCTAATTACTTATTATAATAGCGTAATATATAATAGGTTATTCTGCTAAGTATACTCTTAAATAAAGGCTTTATATAATATATCTTTAATATTAATTATAACTAGTTTCTCTATAAGTTCCTTAGATAATGTAAGTTAAAGTAGTCTCTTAAGACTATAGTCTCAAAATAATATTCTTTTAGTAATCTACTTAAACTCTAGATAGAATTTAGAGAAAGATTAATATGTTTGCCTTATCTTTATAAAATAACAGATAATAGAGTACTCTAAATTAATATTACTAAAGTTAAGCTTTAGTTCTTGAATTAAATCTACTTAATTTAGATAGATCTCTTTATTAATATTATTTAAAGTAATATCTAAGACATAATCTATAAGTTAAGAGAATATGTAATAAATATATAATATAAATATAAAGTATCTATTAGTATTAATTCTAAATTTTAAAGTAAGACTTACTCTAAACCTCTCTAGATCTTTATAAGTGTTAGGCCCTAAGCTACTAAATATAGGAATATCTATAGTCTTTTTTGACTTTGTAAGTATATATTAGAGTTATTAATTTTGTTACAGAACTATAATTATTACTAACAAGGTCTGAGCCATTAGGCCTTAAGTCAGATCTTAGGCTAGATGCTCAAAGGGCTAGGGAGTATAAATCAGAGCCAGGCTTTGTATAAGAATAGATATGTGTAAGGGCTTATGCATGTCAACTATATTATTATTAAGACGTATTCAGGTGTTGGCTATGGCTTCTGCAGATAGAAAGAAATCAAGGGATATCTCAGATTCTTCTAAGGGGAAAGGGACACAGAACAGGGTGAACAAGGGGGAGGCAGTGGGTCTTCCGCTGCTAGGGCTATACAGACAGGGAACAATAACAAAAGGAAATAGGTTAAGGCAGACCTAATAACTAGAAGATATAAAGTAAGAGACGCTTTATAGTGTAAGGAGAGCTATGGATGGGCCTAAATAACAAGACGAAGCGTGAGGAAAGAGAACAGAAGTGAGAAAGCAACGCTCTATATATAAGACTGTAACCCCTATCCTGTCATGGCCAGAGGAAGTTAGCTACGGGTACCTGTGGTTAGTAAAGGCTAGGATGGCGGCAGGGAGCTGGGTCCGAGGTCGACAGTGCGGTGGCTCTGAGATGTTTTGAATAGGAGTCTTGGCATGCGGCAATAGGGTTCGTAACACTAATAACATAATTAAACTACTCTCTATAATTATTTTGCTTTATTATTGTATTATAGAGATATGCCAGCTCTTTTAGTATATCAGATCCTGCTTTAGCTGTGCCATTAGCCCTTATTCCGAGCTTATAAAGCCTTTAATAAAGTTTGTAAGTAATAAAGAAGTTATTAAGATGTAGAACGTAGAATAGTCTAGGCTGTAAGAAATGATCTAGCAGTGACTTAGCAAGATCTAACACAACTGCCTTACTTTATATCAGAAGAGCTATAGTTGAGCCTAATATACAAGACGAAGCGTGGAGAAAAGGAAACGAAAGTGGGAACACAACGCTCTATATACATGTCCGTGCCCCTTATTTCGCTGAGGCCAGGTACAGACAACTGTGGGTACCTGTCGTCAGTGATGGCTAGAATAGCAGCGGGGAGCTGGGTCCGAGATGAGCTCTGTGAGCCATGGTCAGTGCTATAGGGAATATGGTCCTTGGCGTAGGTCGCGGGAGGATTCGTAACATCACCCCCTCTCTATACGTGAGCTCCTGCGAGCGTAGGTCCTTGTGGTGCTGTAGTAGGGCAGGGATTTTCATAGTGGTCTTGTGATGGTTGGGCTCTTGTGAATCTTCTCGAGCATTTCTGGGTGACTATAGACATCTGTAGGCATTTATAACTAGCTGTGGTTTCTTTAACTTGCTGCGGGCGCCCCCTTAAGAGGCCGGGTATTCAGGGCAACGTGGGGCATGGCTGTGGCGTTTGTAGAATTCTTGTACGATCTTAGGGGCGTGAAGAAGGTGAGCTGCGGGCTCTCAGGTTGTTTCGTTGTAGCCAGTCTATTTGACTCTGAACTGAAACGGTCTTCTTCTGAGAGCTCTTCTTGCTTCTAGAATGGTTTTGACTTCCTATTCTGTTTTATCAGATATGTTATTACCTACTATAAGTCTTAGAGGAACGTCTATATAGTATAGTCTTAATAAAGTAATATAAAAAACAAGGAATATTCTTAGGGATAAAAGCAGGGCTAATTCGCAGGCTATAAATCCTATAGTTTATTTAATCTTAAATAAGCTAATTTATTTGTTATTAAGTTTCTTGCATAATTATTATATATAAATGTTTCTAATGTTTAGCTATACTTTATCTTCTTTATAATATATTAGAGCAGGGTGTTGTCTCTAGTTTCTGTTTACTACATCTATAGTTTTTGCTTAGCTCTAAACTAGTTCTGTATAGCAATAGTCTAAGAGTTCTTTTATAAATATTAAGATATCTTTTGTATAAGAGTTAAGAGGGGTCTTAGCTTAATTAAAGCTTATCTTAAGATTAAAGCCTTTATTAGTAAAGAATAAGGATATATTTATAGATTCTGACTTATAATTATTTATAATGAATTCGGCTAATATAATTTATTTAGCTTAATCATCTTATATATAGTTAATATAGCTTTGTAAATAAGTCTTTATTACTTAATTAACTTATTCTAACTATCTATTTATTTCTAAGTAATATATAATAGATAATTTTACTTTAATACCTAGCCTTTTATATAGGCTATTCTAGAATTTATTAATAAACTATAGACCTTTATCAAATATTATTAACTTAGAGAGGCTATAATTATAAATAACAAAGTAAATAAATATTCTGACTAGATATTCTATTTTCATGTTATAGTAGGGCGCTAGGTGTTTCTTCTTAGTTAATTAGTCTATTAAGACCTAAATACTTATGGCATTAGGGAAAATATTGTTGGATTTAAGGAGGTCTATAACAAAATCTATAGCTAGGTATTGCCACTGTTTCTTGGGCGGCTCTAGTGCCTACAGTTGACCTTGGCGCTTGTAAGAGGGTTTTGTACGACAATATATAGGATATTTGGCTAGCTGTTCCTTTACTAAGTCTATTATCTTTAGCTAATAGAATTATTATTACAGAATCTTATAGGTCTTTACAGGGCCTGGGTGACTAGTTATTAGCTTATTCATAACATTTATTAATATAGCGGAGTCTTAGTTCTTTGTTTTTAGGAATCTATAAGCATTATTAGTAATATAGTTTGTTGTTCTCTACTAAATAGTTAGTTAATGTAACTATAAGAGACCTTCTGACCCTAGATAGGACTTATTAGTAGATATTATAGCTAGCTAATGTGCCTCTATTAGTATTACGGGATATCTCCGTAATGGGGGTATGGTGCTGCTATAGAAGCAACAGAGGGTATCACCTGGTCACTAGAGCTCTGATATAGCTGTTATGATCGTGGTGAAGGAGTGGTTGAGGCTATCTAACAGCTATGGAGGGGTAGAAGGATAAGGCGCAGGGCGCCAAGGCGCGCGAAGCCCTGCCCTAATACCCCTTCGGGGCATTTAGCCAGGTTACTACGTAACATATCTTCTTCTAGAATGATTTAGGGCTGTGGGTTTGTTATACATAGGGCTATAATATTATTTATAGTCCGGATACTTTTGCACTAGTACTGTAGTATAAGATTCTTATAGGTCTAATTAGACAGATAGGAACAGATTCTAATATCTAGGGGTCTAAATTCTTTGGTTTTAGGACTACTTGCTTAAGAAACTTCTTTCTATTATTATTAGTATTAGTAGCTTTGTCTTATAGTCTGCGAGATAATCCATCTATATAGCACTGTAACCCAGGGTAATACTTAATTATAAAGTTGAAACAAAAGAGGAACTTGCTCTAATAGGCTTGTTAGCAGAATAGTTATTTAGACGATATAAAGTATTCGAGGTTCCTATAATCTGTTACAACTTGTACAGGTTCTTAGGACCAGGTAATCTTTTATAACAGCGTAGGATTCTTATAGGTCTAATTAGATAGACAAGAACAGGTTCTGATATCTAAGGGTCTAGATTCTTCGGTTTCAGGACTACTTACTTAAGGAACTTCTTCCTATCATTATTAGCATTAGTGGCTTTGTCTTGTGGTCTATAGGATAATCTATCCGCACAGCACTATAACCTAGGGCGGTACTTGATTACAAAGTCGAAACAAGAAAAGAACTCGCTTTAATAGGCTTGTTAGCAGAATAGTTATTTAGACGATATAAAGTATTCGAGGTTCCTATAATCTGTTACAACTTGTACAGGTTCTTAGGACCCTTCTAGCTCTAGGCGCCATTCTTTAAAAGCACAGACTATAGCTATTAGTTCCTTGTCGTAAATCTCGTAGTTGCTTTTAGCTAAGGCATGTCGCTTTAAGAAGTAGACTACAGATTACAGGATCCCCTTATTATTAGGTTAAAACAAGACTCCTCTGCACACGTCGTCTAAGACGTTAGTCTCTATAATATAGGGTAAGTCAGGATTAAAGTGCTATAGAACTAAGGAGCTTATAAACATGTCTTTTAGCGTCTGAAACGCTTTTTTAGTTTTCTCTCCTTAGTTAAAAGAGACGTTTTTTTAGGTAAGCTTAATCAGGGGTAAGGCTATCTTTAAGAATCCTTTAATAAATTAATAATAAAAATTCGTAAATCCTATAAAACTTTATATATCTTTCGTATTATTAGGCTTCTCCTAATCTTAAATTATAACTATTTTCTTTAGGTTTATATATATTTGTCTAGGTTTGCTATCTTCTAAATAGCTCTAAATAATTATTCCTAAGTATTTTGTTTTATAAACTTTGAATTCGTATTTTCTTATATTAAGTTATAGTCTAGTAATAACTAATTTGCCTAGTACTGTCTTTACATATTAATAATACTCTTTTAATAAGTTGCTAAAGATTAGAATGTTATCAAGATACGCTAAGACAAATTAGTCTAGGATATTCTTTCCTAAGATATTATTAATATAGTTTTAGAAGAAGGCTAAAGCGTTACAAAGGCTAAAAAGGACCATGTTTTATTTATATAAGCCTGTATATATATAGAAGGCTGTTTTTTATTTATCCTTATAGGCTATTCTGATTCTGTAAAAGGCAGTAATAATGTCTAACTTAGTATACTATATAACTTTGTAGAGCTTGTCTAAAGTTTTTTAAATCAGAGAAAGCAAGTATCTGTTCTTAACTATAATAGCGTTTAAACCCTAGTAATCTATACAAAACTATAGACCTCCTTTAGGTTTCTTAATAAATAGGACTAGGGCAGTAGCAAGGGACTTAGATACGCAAATAAAGTTCTTTGATAAATAGTTCTTTAGTGTTTTGTTTAAGACCTCTAATTCGTTTCTAGACATGCTGTATAAGGCTCTAGACGATGATTTAGTATTTAATAATAACTTAATCTTATAATTTACTCTAGGGCAGTATAATAGAAGCTTATTAGTAGCAACTTTATTAAACAGAGATAGGAACTTATAGTATTACTTAGAAAGTCTAGTCTAGAGATCTATAGTTTCTTTAGATTTTAGGGCCTTTTTAATGTCTCTTAATAATATTATAAAGACTTTATAGTTTCTTTGCTTGCTTAGATAATTAAAGGCTATTACTTTTATTATAATTAGTATTATAATTATATTTATAACTTTTATTTGTCTCTAGACTTAGGGTTTGTTATTTTATACTCTTTATATAACTTTAAAAG
>NW_006916126.1:0-2040 GCF_000464535.1 Endocarpon pusillum Z07020
AGAAAACCTTTCTAGAGAAAAAACCTTACTACTAATAAGTAGACGAGTTCTTCAGAGCGCTTTAATAGTATACACAAGGCTCTATAGCTGCAGTATAGTTAGGCGCAAAGTTGTTTAGCCGCAAACAAGAACTAAGGGAGGGCCCTAGCCTTTATTAGCTAAAGCGTTATTATCTTAAAGGCCTTTAAATCGTTAAGAAGACAGCAGTAATCTATTATGCCGGCAGCAGCAAGCATCTTGTGTCTATCTAAGAGCAGCAGGCAGTCTATAATTATGTATTAGGTAGTCTGTCTTCTCTAATTATATTTACAGGATAATAAGGGGATGTCTAGAACGTTCTATTTAAAGAGGAAGTCTGCAAAGCCTATTTTATTAGTCCTTAGCTATATAATAAGAAAGCTTTGTGTTTTAGCTAGACCTTAATATATTCTTAATCTTCGCTTACTGATTTCCTTACTCTGTATAAGACTTAGGACTCGCTAGAGTACTACTAGGTAAGCGCTTTATAATAATTGCTAGTTCTCTAACTAAAATACTCTAATTATTTAGTAATAAGACTAATATTATTATTACACTTCTATAAGCAGTATAACTACTTTTTATAAGGGTTTTTCTTATAGTAAGAAGCGTTCTAAGGCTTAATTTAGCTTTATCTCTGTATTAAGCTTAAGAAGGCGTTATTTATACTAGTTATGTTTTTTAGTACCTAGTATTATAATAGTATAATAAGGGCATTTCTGTTATAAGTTAAGCTTCTTAATAATCTAAAGACAGCTTTTATAAATAAGTTGCCTTATATCTATAACTATAAGTCTATAATAAAAGTCTATCTAGATACTGTTAAGTAGTAACAAAAGAGGCAGGGAGTAAGTCTCGGCTTTAAGGACTAGGATAGACATGGCTTTGTAAGCCTTAGCTATTACGTGTAAGCACTTGTTCTAGATAAATAAGAGTTTAGCAATATTTGATTTTGTGCCTTAGAACTTATTAGGAAGATACTAAATAGCTAATATATAAGTTATTACTAATTTAATAATAATGTTATAAATATGTCTTATATATAAAAGAGAAGCGCCTTATATAGAAGTTAATAGAGTTATAAGTGCGAGCATCTATTAAGTCATCTTTTAGAGCACCTTTTTAATATAAGAGCCTTATTTTAGTTAAGTATTAATCTGAAGTCTTAGCACTTTAATATTTATTTTTGTCACTATTAGAGTGCTAACTATATTAATTGTTTCTTCTATATTAAACTTTCTTAGGTTTCTTATAAGGTGAATTAGCTTATACTTTTATGGCATAAAGATAACGCTATAATAGCAGGCCTAGTGTAAGTACTTATTATGTAACTGCTCTAGGCATCTATAGTTCTCCTCTGTACTCCAGCTAAATGCAAGCAAATCTTTGAGACTGGCTCTCATCCCAAATACACTGCGCTTTCTTACACCTGGGGTCATCCTGTATTTGAGGATTACCCGGATACAGAAAGGCATGAGGTTCATCATCCTTTCCCATATCAGAAGCTCCCTGGCAAGCAGACTGTTACCTTCAATCTTCATGACGCTCTGCTGCAACTACAAAAATCCGGTCACTCAGGCTACCTTTTCCTCTTTAAAATTATTATTAAGAATATTTACTTAAGATAATTTGCTTAAAGAATTATTATTAATCTTATCTTTTTTATAAATTCTTTACTAAATTAATTAATAGGCTATAAAATTATATTTAAACTAGAATAAAAGAGTCTTTAACTTAGGATAAGTAAATTTTTAGTTAGAAAAGAAGACAAACCTAATTCTTAATCAAGATATAAACTATTATAGTTATCTATACTTAGCTATACTTACTTATAACATATAGTACCCTACTAAAAGTATTAGGATAAAACACGCGTTTTTTTTACACACGTTTTTTATCGCCTTTTTTAATTAATTACTATAAATTAACATAAGACTTTAGCGCTTCTAGAAATCAATAGGAGCTATAGCTAGGAGCTATCTCTATATCAACGCGGTCAAATTACAGCCTACTATAAGGTAG
>NW_006916127.1:0-5007 GCF_000464535.1 Endocarpon pusillum Z07020
TATATTAATAAAGCGCTTTTATATTTCTTAAAATTTATATATACCTTTATTATATATTTTATTAAGTATAATTACTAATTTCTTAAATAAGTATCTTTTTTGCTAGATTTTTAATAGTCTTTTTATCTCTTATTATAATATAAAGTAAGTTCTTTATATAACTTTAAAAGCCTTTTATTATAATATTATTCCTAATTCTTTTTCTATAGAGGCAAGGTCTTCTTTATCTATTAGGCCTTCTAGGGTTCAGATGTGAACTAGTCTGCCTAGGTGTTCGTATAATCTGCTATTCTTTTTCTTTTGCTTATTATTTGCCTGCAAATTTATTTGCATATTTCCTTAATACTAGTTATTACTTTTGTTATACAGATTCTAGTGATTACCCTAGTTGCTAGTCTCTTAATATAAAGATTTAGTAGTAGAGTAAAGATCTTTATCTTTAAAGCCTTTATTAAGGTGACCTTATATACTCTTATAATTATATAAAGGCACTTTCCTTAGATCTTTTAGAGTTTTACTCTAATCTCTTTCTAATAGCCCTTAATTCCTTAAAGGGTATGCTATATACTAGTTATATATATAATTATTAAGTAAATAGTAATTCTCTAAAAAGCTTCTTTATATTAAGCCTATAATTATATAAAGGGCACTAATTATATAGATTAATTTTGCTTTAATTACTTCTATATATACTTGTTATCTTAATATTAAGTCTAGTCTTATTCCTAAAATATAAATGTCACTTTTAAGGCTTATACTCTAATCTCCTAGATTAATTTCTGCTAATATATTAAATTTCTTCTTTATATAACTAAAATATATAAGTTTATATTTATTAAGACAGAATTTAAAGCTGTATTTCTCTACTTATAATTAATATTTCTTATAGATCTTTACTAGCTTTAGATAGTTTTACTCTATACTTTTACTATATATAAGAATACTAATATTATTTATAAAACCTATCTATAGCTTTTTAAGAGATTTATATTATAAAAGAGGTATAGAATTAATGATATTAGTGATCTCTAAGGGATTTCTATCATTACTAGTGCCTCTAGTAACGTAAAGTTATTAACTTTTACTTCTATATAATAATTTAAGAGGAAATCTGCTACTTATTATATAAGTAATTCTAGGATTCTTCTCTTTCTTAGATTATAAGTAAGCTAAGTATATAAGACTTTATTAAATACTTTAAAGACATCTAATAATAAAAGACTAATTATCTTTTTTCTTCCTCTTCCTTAAATTATATATATTTTCTCTGTAATTTATTAAAGTACTATTTCTATAGCTTAACTTATATATATATTATATTAAGTATTAAAAAGCATTACGCTTTCCTTATACACTTATTAAGACTCTTACTCTAAAGCTTACTCTTTATTATATTAATATATATTTAAGACTTAGGCTATAGGCAAAACCTTTGTCCACGCTCTAACTGTAGTTTACTCTGTAAACATATAATACTAGCAGCCAGCTAGAACAATATCACTTTAGTCTATATACAAAACATATGCTTTGCACAGGCTCCTAGTATGAGTAAGATAGCTGTTCTAGGCTCTTTATGTACTAACATGCGCATACTGTCCTCTCAGGCTGTATAGACAGTTTCCTTAGTGGCTGCCATTATATACCACGCTCTACGTCAGATCTGTAGGATCCTTCGCTTCATATTTTCTGCAGAAGTCTCCTTTATACAGACTAACTATGTCTTACAGGCGATTTGTATTATACACGTATGCCAGCCGTGTATTTGCTCCTTGTCTACTAACTAAGCTTGTGTCCTCTATATCTTAATAGATGCCTTCTGTACAGCTGTGCCTATAGCTACGCTTTAATGAGTTCTATACGAAGTCGTTTTAAGTGTCTCTTTATTTGTAGACTGCCTGTGTTTCTGCAGAGATCATGTACTAAGGCGCCTTTATTTGTAGACTGCCTGTGTTTCTGCAGAGATCATGTACTAAGGCGCCTATGATTCCTAGGGATGACTCTGTAACGCTATAGTCCTTCAGCCTTAACAAGGGTCTTCGTACGTGAGGTCTAAGCCTTAACAAGGTTCTGCCAAATGTTAGTAACTTGTCTGTGTCAAAGGATTTCTCTTTCCTTGCTAGCGAGTCGCCGCCTACTTGCGCGTAACGCGTAAGCTCAGAGGGGACAAGCTCAGGGGTGTCTTATCTCTTGAATAGAGCGATATCACATCCACTGATGGTAGGATCAGTTTCAGGTCTGAGTACAAGTCAGATAAACAAGAGTCGGGTGGTTTTCAAAAGCCAATTCCCCTGATTTGCGGTCGCTGGTTTGACGCGTGTGAAACGCACGCGTTTCGCCTGTGAGGCCGCGGATTTCGTTTAGTTTCATCGCGTGCTGGGCTCAGCTACATGAGTACTCACACCGGATACCACAAGAAGGTAGAAATCCACATCCTAGCTATCTAAATAATGAATAACTGCTTAGTACAAGCTTACTAAGGGCGCCTTATAATAGTATAAGGTCTATATCTGCCTTTTATATAATATTAAGAAGAGTATTAGTTAGCTTATATTATATAAGGTAAAAGAGCCTACCTTATCTTAAGTAATAAAGATTAAAGTCTCTTATAATAATTTATTTTTCTAGCATTTTAAGAGCTTCTTTTAGCATAAAAAAAGTTTTAATTTTTTATGCCTTTAAGTAAGTAATTTAATAATAATATATATTATAAATATTAATTATTTATATAAGGTCTATATTCAGATTTGTTAATTTGTTTTAGACTTATAAAGTAATTATTATAAGGTCTTTTAAATAGTATATTTCTAACTACTTATTTATATAGATTCTCTTATTAATATATATACTTACTCTTGAATCCTTATGTTCTTAGTCGCTTATATAAAATAAGCTTTACCTAGAATTATATAGTATAGTATTAAATAAGTTTCTCTATAGTTTTTAAACTACTATAATATTATATAAAGCTACTTTAGGGTCTTATAAAAGGCTTATAAAGACCTTTATATAAGACTTATTAATATTATATTATAGAATCTTAAGATTTTAAGTTTATATTATATATTTTATTATTCTTTTATTTCTAGAGTAATTTAGCTTCCTCTAAAGAGGGATTAAATGTTATAGCTCTATATAAAGTCTTCTTTTAGCTTGTTTCTTAAGCCTGCTAGTTAGCCTTATGCTAGCTTTCTCTTATGTGTCTTTTTAATCTAAGTCTATTCTTTATCTAGTTCTAGTGTCTCTTCTTATTATATAAGGGCCTATTATTAGTTAGTATTTAGGAAAGGGGAAGGGGAAAGGGAAAACAGGGTAGAGGAGGGCAAGAGAGAAGGGGAGGGGGTAGGGGTCTGAGAAGAGGGGATAGGAATCTAAGAGGAGAGGGAAGGAGAGGGCTTTTTGTTTATAATTGTGTGTACGAACTCTTAGGCCTTGTTCTTGTGGTTATATCACATCTTTAACTATTCGTTTTCCTGGATCAGACATGTTAATAATCATGCCTTATGGCCTCCTAAGCAAAGACTGCATTATATAGCTTTCTAGTCAGTCTTTTTGGTGTATGCTCCTGTTCTGTGGTTTCCTGTATAATAACTGTAGGTCTAATCTTTTTAACACTAGGTAGATGCGTGTCTGAAGCCCTAACATCTATAGCATTGTTGAATTTGTAAGGATTTGTTATATTATATAACTAACTTGAACTTTATATTATGAATTAGTCTTTTTTGAATAATCTTATTAGCTATCTTTAGACATGTTAGCTCTAAAATTACATAGTTAAACTTGTTCTTTATTAGTGTGCTTTTTAGCCATCTTAGGTATATAATCTTTAATATTAGGAAAAGTCTAGTATTTTCTTGCTTTAGTTCTTTAACTATTTCTTATTTGTTTTAGTTTATTTCTATCTATATAGATTTAATTAAGACTTTATATATTTTGGACTTTACTTAAATAAGAGGACTTAGTGCTTTTGTCCAGAATATGTCTTTCTAAAGTCTTGTATAAGATTCTGTACTATTTATATATAAGGCTATTTCCTTATTTAGTAGCTTCTTTATAGTAATAATAAATTCCTTTTCTTTTGTATTATTATATTACTTGTTAACTATTTCTATTATCTCTTTTATAAATAGCTTATTAACCCTGTCCTTTTCTCGGCTATTAATGAGTTGTACAATTAGGTTAAGGTTTCTTAGTAAAGGGCTTTGCAGACTATTACTGTGTAGCGTTCATGTACGACTAAGGTTTTCCCCTTAGTTAAGGGGCTAGGGCTAATCTTGTTAGGGCTTGCTTTACCTATTCTAATCATGCTGCTAGGTCTTAGGCTTGATCTTGTTTCTCTAACAGATTATTTATAACGTATACTTCTCATAATTTAGGCGTATTCCTCTAAAAGGTAAGCGCGTCCTAGCTTTATTGTCTATAAGAGCAGAGATAAAGAATAGGATTAAGAAGTAGTTATATATCATGCTATAGGACTGCCTCTTCTAGGCCTCTATAGGTTTCTTCTTAGATTCGTGTATAAAGTTAATTATCTATATATATATATCTATTATATTTGCTAAATTATAAAGATTAAGCAGTATTTCTAAGTTAAACTTAAGGTATATAAAATAATATATTACATATTAATTCCTATTTATTAGCTTTATTTGTTAAGAGTCTATTTAAGTTCTTTAGCATTATTACTTTAAATTACCTTTAACTTTATCTTTATAATAAGTTTTTTACTTTAATACTACTTCTTAAGGTAATCTTTTACTCTTTTTTTATTTCTTAATTAGGATTATTTATAACTTCTTAAAATAATTATTAATAATCTTTAAGAAGTATTAAGTATTACTAAGTACTATTAGAAAGAGGCTATAAATATTAATTAATATAAGGTCAAAAAAGTTAGTCTTATACTAGAAGACTTAAGTATTTATTTAGTTTCTTATCTTAGTCAGATTATATACTTTATAGATGTTTATCTTACCTAACTTATAAATTACTTTTTATAATATTATAATC
>NW_006916128.1:0-1432 GCF_000464535.1 Endocarpon pusillum Z07020
TTAGTCCTTAGCTATGTGATAAGAGAGCTTTGTGCTTTAGCTAAGCCTTAATGTATTCTTAATCTCTACTTGCTAATTTCCTTACTCTGAGTAAGGCTTAGAGCTTGCTAGAGTGCTGCTAGGTAGGCGCTTTATAATAATTACTAGTTCTCTAATTAAGATGCTCTAACTATTGTGTAATAAGACTAGCATTATTATCACGCTTCTATAAGCAGCGTAACCACTTCTTATAAGGGTTTTTTCTATAGCGGGGAGCGTTCTAAGGCTTAGTTTAGCTTTGTCTCTGTATTAAGCTTAAGAAGGTGTTATTTGTGCTAGTTATGCTTTCTAGCATCTAGTATTATAGTAGTGTAGCAGGGGCGTCCTTGCTATAAGTCAAGCTTCTTAATAATCTGAAGATAGCTTTTGTGAATAAGTTGCCTTATACTTATAACTATAAGTCTATAACAAGAGTCTATTTAGATACTATTAAGTAGCAATAGAAAGGGCAGAGAGTAAGTCTCCGCTTTAAGGACCAGGATAAGTGTGGCCTTATAGGCCCTAGCTATTATGCGTAGACTTACTAGACTAGGTAAGCACAGCTATTACAACAGGGGTCTAAGATTACTTTGCGAGGCATCTTCGTCTTACCTGTGTTTTATCTGCGTACCTGTTGCCCTCTCCTGTATAGTCACCCTTTTAACTATACTCTGAATATCTTAGAGGGCCTTAACCTCTGCTGTTATTACTTCTTTATTATATTAAATACTCTGTACCCTCTTAGCTCCTCTTCTGCTATCTCTTTTGTAGTACAAAATTGTTTTAGGATCTCTATACGAATAAACTAGTAAGCTGTGTGCTTTACACATACAGGTTAGGAGAGGATCTCACTTATATACTTTGTTCTGCAGGTAGCTAGCATGCCTACTCTATTATATCTTAGGCAGTATAGCAGGATATAGCAAAGTATTTATATATGCTAGCTATAAGTGTAAGCAGAGTTAATATTTAGTACTTAGATAGCTGCTAACTATATATTCAGGCTTATAACCTCTGACTATATTAAGAACAATACTATTGCCTCTGCCTTTATTAACCCTGCATATAATGTATAAGTATCCTGCTTCTAGAGAGTAGACTAGATTATTACTTATAGCTAGCCTCTCCTTTTCTGTAATATGGCTGCCTACTTCTTCTTTTACTTGAGATTACCTTATTTAGTAAGTAGGTTCCTTTTATTAGGTGGTCTCCTTAGCCTAGGTGGTCAAGGGTCCTGGCCTTTGCCTTATAGTGTTTAGCAAGTCTATATTACATATATAGTTTATCTTTAGCATTACTACTCTATTATCTACTTATATATTTCTTAAATTCTTTATTACGCTTTAATAATAGTATTTTCTCTGCTAGTTCTTAGTCTATAACATAGTTATAATAAGCGTATTAAGTATTATAT
>NW_006916128.1:2039-9448 GCF_000464535.1 Endocarpon pusillum Z07020
TATTTAAGTTCTCTAGTATTATTACTTTAGATTGCCTTTAGCTTTATCTCTATAATAAGTTCTTTACTCTTACACTACTTCTTAAGGTAATTCTTTGCTCTCTTTTGATCCTTGATTAGGATTACTTATGACTTCTTAGAATAATTATTAATAATCTTTAGGAAGTATTAAGCGCTACTAAATACTATTAGAAAAGGGCTATAGATATTAATTAATATAAGGTTAAGAAGATTAGCCTTATGCTAGAAAACTTAAATATTTGTTTAGTTTCTTATCTTAATTAAATTATATACTTTATAAATATCTATCTTATTTAGCTTATAGATTACTTTCTATAGTATTATAATCTTATATAGATTCTATAGTTTCTTCTTCTTTATATAAGTAAACCTTTTATATTATAATTAATATTATTTCTTTATAATATTAGTTATAGCTTTCTTAAAGACTATTAGTTAACTATAATTAGTAAGTAGTTTAGAGAAGATATTATAAACTATAATCTATAGTAGTATTTTTTCTAAGGTAAAGGGCTTAGTAGTATATTAGATTTAGTTATACTATTTATTTATTTATTTATTTTATTTTATTTGATTCTTATACTGATGTAGTCTTAGCCTAAGGCTAGTCTATATAAGGGATACGTATAATTAAGAGCAGTTATAACTCTTAATAACAAATAAGAATAAATACAAGGAAACCTTTCTAGGGAAAAAACCTTACTACTAGTAAGTGAACAAGTTCTTTAGGGCGCTTTAACAGTGTACACAGGGCTCTGTAGCTGCAGTATAATTAGGCGCAAAGTTGTTTAGCCACAAATAAGAACTAAGAGAAGGCCCTAGCTTTTATTAGCTAAAGTATTACTATCTTAAGGGCCTTTAGATTGTTAAGGAGACGGCAGTAATCTGTTATGCTAGTAGTAGTAAGCCTATAATTTTATTATATTATTTTATATTAATTAAGGTAGCTTTTCCTTATAAAATAATATAATATAGAGTTCGCATCCCTCTACTAGGTCTCTGTTACACTTTCCTGCATTTACTATTCAAGACGAGATGCTTCAGGATTCAGGTAGACGAAGCCCTTACCTACGCTCTAATTATAGTTTACTCCTTAAGCATATAGCACTAGCATCTAGCTAGAACAATATCGCTTTAACTTGTATACAAAACGCACACTCCTTACAGGCTCTCAGTACAAGTGAGATAGCTGGCCTAGACTCTTTATATACTAATATGCGCATACTGTCCTTTCAGGCTATATAGATAGTCTCCTTAGTAGCTGCTATTATACACTATGCCTTACGTTAAGCCTAGAAGGCTCTTTGCTTTACGTTATCTATAGAAGTCTTCTTTGTATAGACTAACTATGTCTTGTAAGTGACTTACTTAATACACGCATAATAGCTATATATTAACTCCTTACTTACTAACTAAGCTTATGTCCTTATTATCTTAATAGATGCCCTTATATAATATACTTATAGCCACGCTTTAATAAGTTTATATAAGCTTATTTTAAGTAAACTAGTATCCTTAATTATCTGTATTTTTATATAGTTATTTATATAAAATAATTCGCTTATAATTCTTAAGAGTAGCCTATAGCCTAGCCTTAATAAGGCCCTTAAGCCTTAATAAGTTTATTTATATTAAAGACTATAAGCCTTAATAAGGGTTAATAAACACTTGTTTATTTATTTGTATTAAAGAATTTCCCTCTTCTTACTAACAAGTTACTATATCTATACGCGTGATGCGTAATCTCAAGAAGGGACAAGTACAGGGATATCCTGTCTCTCAAATAGAATGATATTACATCTATTAATAATAGAGTCAGTTTTAGGTCTAAGTATGAGTCAGATACTTAAGAGTCAGATGGTTTTTGTAAGCCAATTCCCCTGGTTTAATACGCGTAGGCGACTCGCGTACACAGCATACGCGTTCACTTATATCACCATCTGGATTTTGTTTGGTTTCATCGCTGCAGTGACTACTTACACCAGATACCATAAGAAGATAGAAATCTATATCCTAGCTATCTGAATGACTAATAGCTGCTTAGTATAAGCTTACTAAGGGCCCTTATATAATATAATAAGATTAAAAATAATTAAAAGGCTTAAGCAAGTACAAAGTAAATCTTCTAAAATAAATAAGTAAGTAATAATAAGAATAAGGCTTATAGAGCCAGAGTAAAGCTATAGCTATCTAGAGAGACAGTAGCAAAACGTGTGCAGCTTATATATATTAAGTATGCTTCTTAAGAGGACAGACGAATAGAGAAAGAGAAGAATACTAGAAAAGGAAAAGCTATATTAATTAGTAATAAATAAAGAAAGACTTAATAAATATTACTAAGGGTCTTAAAAAAGAAGAGGAAAACAATAGCAAAGTAGTAATAAGCGGAAGAGAGCTAGTAAAGCAGCTTAACATAATTATCAAACGTATACTATAGAGAATGCGTACAAGAAACGCAGAAAAAGAGGTTAAGGCAAGGCTCAACTATATTAAAGCACTATTAAAGACCTTTCCTAAAGCTATACTTAACTCTTAATCCTAAGGCGTAACCTAGGCAAGCATTACTATAATAAAGATATAGCTAATAAGTAGTTTGCTTATAACCCCCTTTATTAACTATATAGTTAGAGTTTAAATATCTTAAATAAAAGGGTTATTAAATAAGGAAATACTTAAAAAAGTTAAGAAAATAATATTAGAAGTAATAGTAGTTTAGGTGTTATATAGTAGCAATATTAATATATCTCTACTAATAGAAGCTGTAAGAGACAAGGTATAGGCCTTCCTCTTTACTAAGGACTTTAAGATCTTTAGAAGAGATTACTAAGTTAAGATACTAGGGGTATCTTTATTAATATTAGTAATAATAGGAAAGAAGACTAATATACGCTTTTAACATAAGCTATTTATAAAGCCTCTGAATCTATTACTCTAGAGCTCTAGATTATAAGAATCAGATAGCTTTACTTCTACAGAACGCCTGCGTAATACATGTAAGACGCACGTGAAGAGCGTGTTAAGATAAGGGGATCCTTGATAATAGGATTCCTGACAGAAGAGATGCAATGTATAACACTCTATAAAGGGCTAATTATAGACGCCTAGTTATTTAAAACGCAGCTATTTAAAAAGTCTCTTTAGATTATATAATACTTTAAGTGCTAGCAGTAGGGTTATACCTAATACGCATACAGGAAGCAGGCGTATTACACATAATATGCGGGTTAACATATTACATCAGAGTGTATAACTAAGAGAATCTTATATACTAACTATAGTAAATAGTACAGGGCATAACAGAGCTAGACATGCCTGTCCTACTAATTATATTACAAAGGTATCTAGTATAGACGAATTATACTATATATATAGGCATATAGCATGTGTACAGTTATAGTGTAGCACAAGCGCAGAAATGAAACAGCTAGCCTTAGGCTAATAAGCACAGAGCGATAAGTAAATACTAATCTTACGTAAAAGAATAAGAGCCTAGTTCTTTAATATAGATGATAACTAATGCTGTGCTAAACAATCTACCTATATTAAGTAAGCAGTAAGAAGCTCCTTTTAGCAGAGGCTTACTATTAATTAGAATAATATATTTATATTATAAGTAAGAAGCATAATAATTATAAGTATAAGTAATATTAACCTAAGCCTAAATAAGCTATAGGCTCTTAGTTATCTAATATAATTATAGCAATAGTAACTTATAAGGGAGTTATACCCTTTTTAATAGCTTTATATAACCTTAAGTTCTAGCAATTTAAGAGCCGATTTTTAATAGATATACTTAGTCTATCTATTGCCTTAAGCCTTATAAACTAGCCTATAAAGTCTGCCTTAAAATCAGGGTATGCTTTATAATAAGGCGAGATATAAGTATAGCAAACTAGAGGTAGAAGTAGTATAGCCTAAATATAGTAAGTCTAGCCCTAATTACTTAAAATAGTAAGCTAACAATTCTAAATATATATAACTTAAAAGTAAGCAGACTATATATATATAAATAAAGATATATAGCTCACGCCCTTAGTAAGGCTAAGAGAGAGGTCTTACTACTAGCAGACTTTAATACTTATTATCTTACTTAGGGAGGCACTAGTACTATATATAAACAGGGTATAAATTACTTGCTTAACAAAGCTAATTGCTGCAACCTTAAACTACTAACCCTAAGGGGAGAGGCAACCTAAAAAAGAGGCACTTATAGCTTAGTAATTAACCTTATATTCATATTATAAGTATTAAGTAATTAAGTAATCTTCTGTGGCCTAGAAGAGCGCTAGGCCCTGCTATAAGATCACATCTCTATTAGGATAGATCTAGATATCTAAGCACTACAAGGATCATTAGCAAAACGCATATAATTCGTATTTGTAAAGCTAAACAGAAAAGGCCTTATAAAAGCACTATATCAAACTTAATAAGATCAGATAAAAAGTCTGTTATAAAGTATCTAAGAAGCCCTAAAGACCTTATTATTATAATATTACCCTAGAGCTAGACTAAGCCTAAAAGCACATCTAAGTTAGTCTCTTAAAGCTAGCATACTATTAGTATACGTAAAGTATATAAGACGCAGATATATTACTACCTATAAATAAAGAGACCTTTATAGCTTCAGACGCTCTTCTAAGGGGCTAAAGAAGAAGATGCAGCAGGTATTAAGAGCGAACTAAAGACGCCTAATTAATAATCTAACTAATACTAAGAAACAGCAAAGGAATAACAGGCTTTTGAGACTCTCCTAATAAAGTAGGCGAGTAACAAGAAAGCCGTACGCTAACCCTTATATCTCTGCCTTGCAGCAGAATAAAAGAGGCAAGCTAATTATGTCAGATAACGAAAGGGCCTAAATCCTAGCAGAGAAATTCTTTTTAGCACCTCTAGTAAGCCCTGTAAACTCTCTGTAGTCTATATATATAACTTAGGTAAACTAAGTATTAATACTTAATAGCTTTATCTTAGTAGAGAAAGTACTAGCAATAATTAATAAGCTCTTAAGTAAGAAGACTATAAAGCTGAATAATATCTTAAACAAGGTCTTTAAGAAAATCGTCTTAGAAATTGTAGCTAGACTAATATATAACATTTATATAGCCTTTATATATAATATACTTCTAATATAATATAAGAAATTAACTATAATAGTCTTGTATAAAGAGAGTAAGAAGGACTACTTGCTACCTAATAGTTATAAATTAATTACTTTAGAGAATACACTAACAAAGATTATTAAGAAGGTCCTTATAACTCGCCTAAGTAATGTAGCAGAATAATACTCTCTACTCCTTTAGACCTAGATAGGGGTAAGAAGGGATAGATCTATAGCTTCTGTAATAAGTCTACTAACCTTATATATTTAGACTATATAGCAGGCATAATCAGGGAGTATAATCTTAATACTAAGCCTAGATCTTTTAAGGGCCTTTAATAATATCCCTTATAATAAGCTGCTAGATATCCTTAAGTAGAAGGGCCTCCTAGATTAGCTTATCTAAGCAATTATATACTTTTTATATATAAGGCGCATATATATTATATATATAGAATATAAAAGCGACTAGATTAAGACTAATATAGATATTCTATAAGGCTTTTCTCTCTTATTAATCTTGTTCTTATTCTTTATATCTAGCCTGCTAAAATAGTTTTAAAACCTAAAGAAAAGAACGCTAGAATTCAGCTTTATAAATAATACTTATCTAATAGTATAGAGTAAAAACATATAATAAAACTATTATAGGCTAATTATAACTTATTTATAATACTAATACTAAGCAAAAATATATAGTGCTAAGTTTATCTTTAATAAATATTAGCTAATATACTTTATATAAAGTAGGCATTATATATAGAAAGACCTTTTATTAATTATTTAAATAAGTAGCTATTAAGTAGTAATTAAGTGTTATAGCATATAAACGCATTAGGCACTAACAGGCCTTAGAGGCTGCACGGACTCTGTGTGAGGAGACCCTAGAACTAACCAAGCCTAAGGGGCTTGGCGAAAGAACACGCTTATACAGAGATAACCTTGAGCAAGGTGTTCGTGAGGAGGAACTGATAAGCAACGCTTACGAGCGCTTATGAGTGAGTAGCCATGAGCACAAATCTCTTAGCCTATATAAGCACGCTTATTTCCTAGATAGTTTTATAGTCTTTGTAATCAACTTATATTATTAGCTTATACCTAAGTTAAAGACATCTTAGTATTATTTATTATATTTCTTATTTTACTTAAATAACTCTTTAGACCTAGCTTCTAGTTAAGACTTATCTTAATTAGTTAAGCCTTAATACTTTAACTATTACTCTTAAGAATACTAAGTATAATTAAACAAATATTATATATATTACCTAAAGATATACATTATATTAATTATCTTAAGGCTAATAAGTACCGCTATTATTAAAGGCTAAGAAAGAAACACATAATTTAAAGTTATATTATTAGACTTATTCTATAAAAATAAAAAGAGACTTTAAGAATTCTTAAACTAATTACGAATTAACTTTCTATTCTATATATAAATAATAAATACTAATAAAAAAAAGGTCTTATATATAGCTATCTTTCTTTAAGAGGCCATATATAACTAGTTTAAACCTTACCTTAAGGATAAGCTTAAGAAAGTATTAGAGGATTAAGAACTAAATATATAATAAATCTTTTATAGTTTTGCTAATTTTATAATTAAGATTAAACAAGTATATAAGGACGTGGATATAGTTAAGGAAGCTGAATAAGATCTATTATGTATAAGACAAAAGGGATCTATTACAGATTACGCTTCTAAGTTTTACTAGATCGCCTTACAAGTTGACTAAAAGGATGCTGTACTAGTAGTTATTTTTTACAAAGAACTAAAGGATTTAATAAAAGATAATCTATCTAAGATTAACTAATTAAGCAAATTATTATCTTTGATCAAAATAGTAATTAAAATAAATAACTAGAATTATAAAAGACAACTCGAAAAAGGCTAGAAGAAAAACTATATTATATTTCAGTATAATACTAAGCTAATATGTAATGTTTAAAACATAAAACCCTAAGGCATTATCTTACAAGACAAAGTATACTAATAAATCTAGATGTAACTAAGAAAGAGAAAAGACTAGAGGATCACCTAAAAAACGTTAGGATAAAAAGAGCAAGTAAAGAGTTTCTAGAAAATAATAAATAAAGTAATATAAAAAAGGATTATGTCTAATGTACAGAAAGCCTAGCTACTATACTAAAGAGTATAAAAAGAATCAAGAATTAGGCGTTATAAAAAGAATTCTAGAAGAAGAAAGTTATAAGCCCTAAAAAAAGAATTAAGCAGATAAGAAATTTATAAGCAAGAAGAGCGACCTTAAGGAAATATTATAAGGATAACT
>NW_006916129.1:0-54964 GCF_000464535.1 Endocarpon pusillum Z07020
GGGCTCTAGCACGTAATAGTCCGCCGTACTGGCCTCGGCCTTAGCCTCCAATTTAGAAGATAATCGAGGCCACAAATTTGCTTACTCTGCATTCAAAGCGTTGGTTTTTGGTAGTAATACATCATTCTCTCCCAGGATCCGACCACCCCCGACGGAAGAACAGTTTGGGTATGCCCTCTAGACGTATCGCTCGGCTAAAAGAACGGACTGACGTGGTTCTGTCAAGCAAATCTACATCACGGTCCTCTAAGGCCGCAGTCCTCTAAGGCCGCGGTCCTTTTGGTCCAACAGATCCGTTGTATTATGGAGCAGAACCATGTCGAGTACTCGTACCGTCTTGGTTTCTTTTTCTGAACATGCTTTAGCATAGGTGATGCGCTATCGAGAATATGAGCGACACATCTCGCACTTGTACCCTTCCTCTCAGTAGCCTCTCCTCAGCCAGCGTAGCTAGATCTGACGATTAAGTGTCAGTATGGCTTGGACACCGTGGAGGGGAGAACTGGACGGGCCTACTCGTTAAGCTTCCACCACCCTGTGCTGACCCAAAGCAGCAAAAGCTTCTCCAGAATGATCATACCATTGATGAACAAAAATGGCCACAACAAATGTCCTTCCCACCTGGCTCGCCAAATAGTTACTAACTTACCCTTTTCAGCCACACTGCTCTCCTTCTTCCTCCATACGTCAAAAGAATAATATATCTCATCCATTCCCCAAACATTCCGAACCATCACTTATTTCTCCCCACATCTACACATCGCTTCGTATCGCATCGCGCTACCTACTCCACCAATCTCTCATATCGCTCTCAAGCCCACTAGAAGACTTACCTCTTCCGTCCCCTCCTCATTCTTCTTGTTGGTTATTTGATCAAAATCCGTTCCTTGTGTATGCCACGACCAAAAACCAGAGAGACCCGGAAACAGTGTCAGGATGGTTACGTCGTCATTAGAAATTGAAGTAACTCTGTATCTGGGAAATACGGACCTCGGAGCTGTACCCTTCAAGTCTACAGGCGAGATATCATTGGATCTTCACCGACGCTAAGCATGCGGTTCTGATCAATGCTGCTACCTGTGTCGGCGCTTGAACCCTGAGAATTTTTGTCTTAGGATGATCATGTTCTGTGCTCAGTACCTCCGTCATGTCGTGAACTACTTGGTCGGGAAAGCAGTCGACTTATCCTCAAAGCTCAACGTGCTCGTGTCGAAAAGTTTCGGTTCTACTTCTCGATAAACTAGCAGGCGCACGCAGGGCCCATGGGTTGGGACCGCATCGTTGCCAATCTTGAGACCGGGCCATCCTCGTACGTCAACCGAAGTCGTGTTCAAAGCTGTCCTTTAGCGTCAGCCTCACCTCTCCGCAAGCGGTGATTCATTTAGGTTGCAGGGCGTCTCTTCGATATACACCACTTTTTTGACTTGACACCTTGGTTCGTATCTGATGAGTGTTTTTAGGTTGTCCCTGTCCATCTCTTGAACCAACATGGTGAGCGGCAGGGAGAACCAGTCTGGCTGGACAGAGACATCGCCCTTACTGGCGGATCAGGCGACCAATGAACGGGGCCACGAGATGCATTTGCGAGATGCTGTTGTTGATCATCAACAGGAGAATGCTTCAAAGCGTGACTTGATTTCTATTCCCGGGATCAGTCTAGGGCAGGTATACGACTCATCCGACGCATGACCCACGATTTGGTAAGCTCACAAAATCGGCAGGGCTTTCGTTGTTGCTTTCGATGTCTCATATTACATGGCAAATTACAACCAGCAAACTGGTAACGTTCCGATGTGCCATTAATCCTCAATATGGTCACTGACTTCATGACAGTTCCCGATCTGCACCAACTTGCGAATGGCGTCTGGATTCCCCTTGCTGGTTCTATTAGTGACGCAGCTTGTCAGCCGCTGGTGAGCCAAGAGAAGAGATGGCTGGGTAGCATGTCCGTTTGCTGATCGGGCCTTAGTACGGCTACTTTGGGAAGCTATATGGCACCACACGTCCATTGATTACAGCCTCGATCGTTTTGGCCATTGGTCTCTTGCTGTGGTAAACAAAATCTTTGATGATATTGTTAGTTATGGTGGCCTAGCTAACGGACCGCTCATTTTGATAGCTGGGCCAGTCCAACCCTATGGCAGCTTGCATTGGCTCGAATCGTCTTTCGCATGAGTGCATCAGGGGTGTTTCCTCTACCCGTCGTAGTGCTGACCGGTATGCTCTGATTTACTTCGCCCGTCATATTCTGCCCCCTTGCTCATAGACGTGGTCCCCTTGGCAAGGCCGCCATTATGGATGAGCGTGTTGGTAATTGTGCAAAGTTGTGGCTCTATGCTCGGGAGAGCTTGAGGTCATCATTGGTGGCAGCCACGTCGTGGCATATATATGGCTTTCTCTTCAATACGCCGACTATGATTGACGCACTGTTATACACCTTTCCTGATCGAGTCTATTGTGGCAGCGGTAGCCGCTGCAGCACTTTTCTCAACCCTACATGGTTAGTAAGTAGATGTAAGCTGGAAGATTCATCTCGGCTAACCATCACGTTTGGGCTGTTTAGCGGTGAAAATTTCGGCTTGGCTGGGAGCATCCTTTCCCCAACCGCTGTCATCACTCCTCTGGTGGCCCTTAACCTTGGTGGCAATCTGGTTGCGTGGAAGCATCCTACCGAAATTCTACTCTTCTACTCAAGGCCTCTGTCATTTGTATGCTTTACATATTTGGGAGTATTCAGGGTCAAGTCTCCACTTCTACCATTGCAGCATTTTGGCTCCTCGCAGCTCTTGAAGGTTCTTTCGTGCACCGCGCTTATCATCTTTGCAGGAAACGAGGTATTTTCACTACCAAGACATAGCCTGGAATTTTTTGCTAAGGAACTCAGCTTGACATTTATTTTCTTTACATGATGAAGTTTCTCCAAGCCTAGCAGCCATATTGTCTATCTGGCTCTTCACCTATCAATTCTTTGGGATGTCGCTTGGTTCTATCCGCTCAAGCTGGCTCTTCTCCCATTTTAAGCGATCCAAATGGCTCCTCGTTACGTCTACCACAGTCGCATTTGCACTTGTTTTGAGTATGGCAACAGAAGTGGTCAGTGGGAGAGGTTCCACGTTTTCTGGCTAATTTTAATCCACGGTGTCTAGCGCCTGCAGGCGCTTGCTTCGCACCACCTATTGTTGTTTTATGTATCTCGCTTGGTGTGACGCAGAACTGTCTGATAGTGGACTACTCCTCGGTACTAGAAAGCTAGGTAGACCGCCTTTCTTTTCCGAGATGATCGTTCGGTTACCACAATCTGACTGTCGAAATCAGATCGAGCAATCTCATATGCAATTTTTGAGCTCATCGTGGCGATTTCTGCAGATACTGTGATTGCTACCTCCTCTGCACTATAAAGTTGTTGATTCATGGCCAGTATGTGGCACACGTTCGGTTCGTATGCAAAACAATCGCATGCTAGAGATCAATATTTGACACTTAGAAAGTTGACTTCGAAAAGCCTATAGAGTCTGGACTATGGCCGCAATATTCCCTCCGCCATAAGGGAGCGTAATTTGTGATGTTCATTTCGGCTCTGAACAAGACTTTTGATGAGTGGAAAGCTGAACGTTCCACACAATTTCTTCTATCTATAAGTGCAGGCCTGAGTTGCGTAGTTTTAGGCTCAGTATTGTTTTTGCCCTAAGTCTCCGGAATGTCCCTTGTGATCAATGCTCGGCAGAGGTGGACGAAACAGAGTCTGGACGAGCAGCGATTGATCTCGGACTGTAAGAGGCTGCATGGCAGCGCTACTCCGCTAATATAGTTACGCTAGTGGACTTTCTCGGCTGAAGTCGCTGAGCAGAGAGCCATTTAACACTTTTTGCGCAGCATGAGTCTGCTGTATCCGTTTGGGCGAACAGTGAGAACCGACTGAAAAGGGTTGGTCCTCCATCGGTGCTGAGAGGCACTAGACGCGTTACAAGGTTTGTGCGTCTATTGAGTGATCCTAACCGCTGCAAAATAGGTCCAGACATGTTTCTTGTACAAACCTGGTGGCTTTTGCCAGAGTACCAGGGACCAAAAGATCCTACAGATTACCCCAACTCACACCGTAATTGCTCATACAAAAACCCAGTACCATTCCATCTTCAAATCATGATGCGTCTGCGCCTGGCAATGACCCGTAATTTGCATCGTCTGACCAAGATCACGACCACGTCGCTGATAGACGATCCAACCTACGACTAAGCGCAAAGCGTACCCTGAGGACATTTTCTTCTGGTGGCAGTTGAAGTTGGAAAGATATTTTTAGGACCAAAAGCCAACGGTTCTTGTGATTGAGATTGATGGTCAGAATGACAGCAAGGTCCGGAGAAATGTCCTGGGGCCGGCCGCCATCATCATCTCATATAGTGTCTGGGAGTGATTTGGATGCAACAAGGCTGCAAGGCAGAGACTTGCGGCAAAGAACACTTGGATGAACGCCATTCGTTCCTTCCTTCACACTACATACGTATGCTTTCTGTCCCCTGTCGTTGGCAAATGCTCGTTTTCTGTCTTTGCCTCATGATCCGCCGCCAAGAACCCGCCAGGCATAGCTGCGAGGATGGTTGGATGGTCAATAAACCGCAAGAACCAGAGACGCGACGGCGGTCCAGCACGTGTGGATGCTCTTGCTATTGCGACTGACCAGGTCAAGGATAAGTAGTTTTCAGACGCGCCCTACTGGTGACCAATGGAGCTCCTTTTGAAGGACCGAGAATTCCGTCGTTGAGGAGTGGCACGAGGATTGTCTAATGGGGTATCAGCGAGGCGGACAGGCATTTCTTATTCCATGGCGTCGAGGCCAGTATTATGGGAGCTCCTCTATATATGGCCAATGGCTTCAAGAAGTTGGATACATGGATCGTGCAAGTTTCTGGGGATGAAGTGTCACTTTCCTACGACGTAATGTGACGTGAGCTTGTTCCGAAGTAGCACACACTATTGAGGTGAGCTTTTGGCTTTCCGATGAGTGGCGTGACGGTGAAGTTGAGTTGAGGTGTCGAGTATCTCTAGGGCTTTTGGCCCCTTGGAAACTAGCATCCCTTGTCCGGCTCTCTGAGGAGCTAACTTTCACCGAGGATAGAAATTTCAAGCCCGGCCGCGTCACGGATGCATCTCTTTCGTCTACTCAGCCTACCTACCTGCTTATGGAGCAAAAGTAGGAGTGGACTGCCATGCCGAGTGCTGACTAACCACGATACGTGGGAATGTATTGAACTGCCTCCTTCTAATAGAGCGTGTAGAGAAGAGCCTGAGAGATGGAAAGTGGCGCCATGTTCTGAAGTCGTAGTTTTTAAGCCAAAATTGGTGGTTTTTTATCGTAAGTTATGGGGGACGCGTTGAACTTGTCCATTATGTAAGCAAGAGGACGTCACTAACCCCATCTCTCTACTTTCGGACTAGCGTTCACTTAGGCCTTTCCATTGTAAATCCGCTGGGAGCCCGATCTGGCCCTTGGCTAACTTATAGACCATCATGGCTCACCTTCCGAGCTCGAGGGCCTCGGGCGGTGCAGGATCGTTGCCGGGGCACCCTGATGTCCCGCCTGTTCACTGTCTGACCTTTCATCTTTATCTATGATCTTGACCCTCTCTGTGTAGTTGTTACATCTACCTCTTGTCTCGTATTCCTTGTATTAATACAGCTTGAACTTTACTTCTCCTTCAAGCTGCTATCACTGCTCGTTCTCGATGACCCGCATTGGTCCTCTACCTCCCTCTTTGGCTTGGTCTCGCATTCCCCACGAATCTTCGTTCGAACAGATGGAGAGTTGCCTGGCTATTTCTTCGGATCGGGACCGAAGGAAAGGCTGAGAATGGAAAGAGAAGTATGATCGCCGAGACCCCGGAGAACGAAAGAATAAACTCGAGGATGCGAAGTCAGAATGATCAGCCGTCTTTGAAACAGTCTGTCAGCCTTCAAATTATCCTACAGCTCAGTTCCGAAGGCACTGTGCCTTCAGCTTTTGCAACACCACAATGCTGGGCAACAAATATACCTGCTTCATGGAGTCTGTGTCGCTTTCATATCGGGAAAGACTCTTTGTTTCACACTTTCTTACCTGGAAGCCGGCAGAACAGCTTGGTCTTTCCCTGTTAAATGGAAGCAACGGCATAGGACCCAGTCTCACTGTCTCTATGTAACCACATATCTGCTGAAAAGCGATTTGCACAAACACAGGATGCTGGGTGTGGGAGTGCCCATTTGATTGAAGTTTCTAGATTATGCTTTCACCTCGGGTAGGGATGTGCGAAGATATAATTTCGACCTCTCGCACAGATGGGGCTAAAAGATTCTACCTCAGAACAATTGAGCTTTGTTGCTACTCAGGACTCTTCACCCACGAGGAAGAAATACTGCAATATGTCGCGCTGATCCCAATTGATTGAAAGCAAATTAGAATAGACGGACCATTCAACCTCCACCATCTAAATTTTCTTCTCCAGATTAGCAGCAGGACAGGTAAAAACCTGGAAACCAACAAGGTAACCTAACCCTAGATCATCTTATCGTGTCCGCGAGCTCATCATTCATTTCAAATCCTCGTTGGGCAAAACACCCACCCCGGCCTGGTTATTTGCCGTTTGCACTGCGATCATGGCTGTACTAGAAGGGGCTGGTTTGATTCTGGTGATAAATGAAGCGCCATTCACTCGAGCTATATCCATCACGGTTTGTGACAATTCTGCATCAGACGCCGTGTTTGTCGAGGTGCCAGTAATGCCCAAGAAAGAAGTGAGATCGATAGAGGACAGTGTTTGCTATGGGTGATGCGTCAGCTGAATCTCAATGATGTCTCCCTTGACGTTGCTAACATACCGAGCCGGACCAAAAGTACGAGCAAACAGAGTACCCCATTATATTTGATTCAGCAGCAGTCGTCCGCTTGCACGATATGTTCCCGTTGTACTGACATTCAGAGAAGAGCGAGTACACCGGCGGTTGACATATGCATGAGATGTAAGACAGGCTGGCTGTGGGCATGTATTCGTTAGAGCACTTGTTCGTCTCATAATCGGCGCTGATACAGCTTAATTGCAACCGATTGCAGGCTCCAAAATCGTACGTCGCAGTGATTGTTGATACATGAGGTGTGGTCATGGAAGAGCTGATGCGTTTGTCGCAAACCGAGTGCCATTGCCGAATCTTGTTATCGAATTGAGGGTCGAACATGTGGGTTTCAAGGCATCGCCGTACATCGCTTTCACAGATGTGGACAGAGGTCAGCCATTCTTTATCTTCGCACAACGGATGATGTCTTGGCTATCATCGAGGTGTCTGCAAAGCATTGGAGCGAGGTAAGGCTGAACTGAAGAGAGAACGCAATTTACTTATAAAACGAAGTGAGCATCTCCTGCGTACAATAGCAATCGAGCTTCTCGTCGTCTGAACTCTTTCTGCCACATTCATCTTCTTTATTGGTCATTGATATGCATCCAGAAAGCTCCTTCAGATGGGCACTAGGGAGACAAAGCTCTGCCGGGGGGACGAATCCTGCCTTGATATTGCAGGTAATAGCAAGGAGCAAAAGAAAAACCCAAGAAGTCATTGTGAGAGTTTTGATTCTGGCTCGTTATCGATCACTTGGTAACGAAGGGAGAGGGGACAGTGTATTAATGATGGCGTGTCGATCACTGAACAGGAAAATGAGAGGGGGCAGTGTTCACGACCTTTGCAATGGTATACGTGAATTGATTGATAGGATTGAGTAATGAGCTGGGAGAAGTTGCGAGAGATGAAAGGAAGATAATCAACGGATGCCAAGCGCTTGCCAAACTCGCACTACTACGCAGTAATTCTTAGGTGAGCTCCGTGTCAGCCCTGATTGATTTGCTGAGGCTGAGTTGACCGACGTGGCTGATCTACTCGTTTTACCCATGTCAGAAATGGAATAGTCAACAGCCAAAAACGGAAAGACATACCAATGGCGTTGTGACTAGCAGCTAGTGCCTTGCTCATCACTTTCCCCTCGCTTGGGCTTTCGCCAAAAAGACTCGTTTCCCATCCTCCGACGAAGGGTCAACCTGAGGCAGTAAGGCTGGCTGATCCATTATCACAAAGACCAGAAACACAAAGTTGATATCAGTCGATAAAAGCCTTGTCGAGACGGTCGAATGCCGCGAAGTAAAACGGCTCAGCCATCATTCAGCCTCAGGTTCGAGAGCCTGCCGATATGTACATAGATGCTGGTGCTGGCCTCAGAAATACGCTCTCCTCGACCTGTTCCATCTATCCGCGTACGGTCAACAGTAAAAATGGCCGGCAATCACAGCGACGAGTCAACTCAGTCTGCGAGACATCAATCAACAGAGTCTGTTGAGCCCTCGTCTAATGAGCCGGGAAGCATTGAGCTGGCTGCTCAACAAGCAGCAACTCAGTCCGCGAGACAGCAATCAACACCGTCTGCTGGGATCTCGTCTAATGAGCCGAGAAGCACTGAGCCGGTTGCTCAACAAGCAGCAACTCAGTCTGCGGCGACTCAAGGCACGGTATCACAACGTAGTGTGGACCAATCAGCAGCAACTCAGTCTGCGGCAACTCAAGGAACATTGTCTCAACTTAGTGGGAATCAATCAGCAGCAACTCAATCTGCGGCGTCACAAGGAACAGTATCTCAACGTAGTGGGACTCAATCAGGTCCACAAGCTACGGCGGTCAAGCCAGCCCAAAACCCACCACCAGGTCAAAATACCAGGAAAGAGTGGAAGTCCTGGAAGATTAAATGACCGTGGCTATCCTTCCTGTTATTCATCGTCTTGTCACTCATTAGCATTGTTGCTGTCCTTGAAGTTGTGTCAAGGAAAAACTCCGGATTTGTCCGGCAGGGAAATCCTCCAGCATTTTTAGCCCGCAGACCAGCGTTGGAGAAGGCTATTTGGACGCAAGGAATCTTACATACGGCGTTTCCCACCTTCATTATGACTTTATACAGGACAGTATGGGAAACAGCAATTACCGCCTTTGCCGAAAGACAACCGTACATTGACCTGAACACAAGCACTGGAGGGCCTCCGCGGTCCACGATTATGCTAGACTACAGGTCCGAGCCTTTCATTTACAGCTGGTGGGCAGCAATCCGGAACAAACACTTCCTACTGGCTGCTTGCATGTTCATGTCCGTGGTTCTGGCTATTCTCACCGTACCACTAACGTCCTTCCTTTTCACAACTGCTGAATACGCGTCCAACACTACCTTCCCATTGTCTTTCGAAACATCCTTCAACTCGAACCTCATGGGGGAGCTACCTAACCTCCCTGATTTGCGTCTACCTCTGGATTCTGCTGCTGCAATGCGGATCCAGGACGCGAGTCGCCCGCCGTGGACGGATGGGGAATATGCATTTGCGAAATTCGTTCCCCAAGAGGAGGTTGGGGACGGCATCGTAACGCTAGAAACGACGGCATATTCGGCACATAGTGACTGCAGATACATACCTGAGTCACAGTATCGGAAAACCATTCTTACACCCAACGAGACCGGAATCCCAGCGTTGTCAATCGGAATAAATGCAGACGATCGTGGTTGCCAAATCTCACATTTCATCAACCTAGGGCTCTCAACTGATCATCCAGTAACTATGCTAAGGGTCTGGCCAACTACGTCATGTTCTGCTGATGCAGGATGGAGTCGCTTCAGCATCTTAACGGCACACTACACGGACGCATCCGCCAGCGTTACAAATTTCAGCCTTATCTCATGCGCGCCTTCATACCGGATCACTCCAGGCACATTGGTCGCGACAACCGGCTCCATACCGCCTTCAGTAAGGACTTTCTCTCCCCACACGTCGAACACGTCGTCGCAAATCAGGCCGGACGCTCTATGGAGATTCTTTGAGACAGAAATTCAAGCCCCTTCCTGCGTCGATCCAATGACCAATGTTAAAAGCAATGAATTCGGGCTATATGTCTACAAAATTGCTAGCAAGAAGAATCTAGCCTCGCCTCTACTTCCGGAGACCATAATAGACGCAGCGGAGACGCTCTTCACCACCACATTTGCAGTCTTCGCCAGCACGGTCCTCTTCAAGCCAACAAGCTCCCCATTAAACGGCATCGGTAGGCACTCCGTGAAGGAGACCCGGGTGGTCGTCGATCACCTGTGGCCTATTTTATCTTGGGTGTACTAGTCACGATTGCTGTCTTGAACATGTCTCTCTTCTCCTACGCACGCCAAGAATCAATGCTTTACGAAGAGCCGGTCGGCTTACTCAGCATGGCTGGCATTTTGCACAATAGTGATGTGAATACCATGGTTGAACCGCTTGTACAGAACCCAAGCTTCAAGGGAAAGACGAGGGAGGCGGCAAAGAGGTTAGACAAGTTCAACCAGCGCCGCTACTGCTTTGATAAAACCGAGAGGAGAATCGTCAGTCAGAGAGGAATTCAAATATGTTCAGAAGGAGCCGCCATAGAAGATGGTCCATTTGAATTGCAGATTTCGTCTTCTCAACATGATTAAAGAGGTATGCAAGCTCAGAAGATACGTTTCGCTTGATGACCACTCAAACCTGCCCGACCCCATCCTCCTACGAGTTCTCCTCAGGCGCTGTACACCGGCCAAGTGTTCTTGTTGAGATAGTTGGTGGTAGGGCTTGACTCCTAACAATTCTATATTAGAATCGCACGCTTATCACGCTTCTTTAGCCACATGAGTTCATTCTAGATAAGATAAGATAATTAGTATGATGTCGTAACAGGTAACTATTATAAGAGAACGTATTGACATGTCTATACCATTTAAAAGATAGATAGAACTTGTGATGTTAATGAGAACTGTTATGCGCCTGCATGGCAGGGCTGGCACGACTGCCACGATAGTAGTTAGTTAGTTAGTTAGTGTTGAACGGCAGGAGTGCTCATTGGCAGCCTTTCTGGGCGTTATCCCTGCATTTTTCTTGCTTTTGATTGATTAATTTCTGCTGCAATTCCGCGGCCAATTTCACTGTGCCGTACAGCCGAATTCTGTGCGCTTTTTTCTACGTATTCTATATGCGAATTCTGTGCTCCTCTTTCTGCGCATTCTGTGTGCGCATCTATATGTGCATTCTGATTTTTGATGGGGTACGCCTTAGCAAAAGTTCTGCAGCCTTGGCGCCCTAAAGTACTGCTTATTTGCCGACTAATCTCAAGAAGGCAGAAAGGGAGAAACATTGACCAATTGCAACGCTGATTCTTCAGGCCGTATTTTTAAGCTTATTATCGCAACAACCAATTACACGAGCCTGGCGATGGGCCCACATTAGATAGATGATATCATATATAAAGAGCAGTATAAGCAAGTGCATAATGGCAGCCTTCTATTCAACATAAGATAGAACGCTAGCCCTCTAAGCTTTCTTAAGGGTCAGCTTATATCTATAAGCCGAGAGACTCTCTCGGTCTCTGATCTGCAATTGCTAAGATCAGTAAGTACTAGGATCAGGAGTTACTAGATCGGTTCCGATCCGTACCAAGGTCTCCCTCGGTACCGGGCTAAGGTCACATCCTAACAAAGAAGCGACCGAAAGGGCCGCCACAGAAGGAGAAGAAGGAGAATCTGCAGCCTACGCTATACTTCAGAGGAGGAGGATCAAACACCACACCATGCCTTTTTATGCTAATTCTAGCAGTATTGTGAGCTTCATACAGGCTTAATTCGGCACAAACTCACCCTGCCACTTGGGGGGGGGATGTGGTTAAACAGCAGGAGTGCTCATTGGCCGTGTTTTGTACGTGTTATCCATGTGTTCTTCTTGCTTTTGATTGGTCAATTTCTGCTGCAATTTTGCGGCTAATTTCGCTCTGCCGTACAGCAAATTTGTACTTATTTCTGCGCCCTGCGCACCTTTTTTGAACGAACAGAGCCATTTCTTCTACCTGCTTCACAGTTATTTAGTCAGAGTAGATATGGAAAGGCGCCAAGGTCAGGAGTTAGCTATCACAGAAATCTTTTTACCGTGATCCATGGCCCTTTTACTCTTCATTGCATCACGCCCAACCACACAAGATGGCACTTGACAACAGACTTTCTCTGGGATACCAATGGCGCTCGTCAAGATGGTTCATTATCTCTTGCATTGCCATTGCGCTCTTTTCAGGTAATGTAACTTCCTCTATATAGATAGAGGAAGGTTTTAACAGATACTCAGAGAATTTTCTTTACAGCTACATTGCTCCTATCCTTCCTGCTATGCTTGAGGATCGGCTTCATGTTGGCAAGTCGGAGACACAAGCCGCCACTGCTCTGGTGCTTTCTGTCCCTCCCTTCGTTTCCATGGTAACTGGTCCGCTGGTCGGCCATTTGGCCGATAAAATGCCAAATCGGAAGAGCTCTCTACTTATGTCACTAGGCGCAGAGATGATTGGGACAATTGTAACCATGATATCACCGTCTGGTACACTATTTTTCTGGCCTTTAGTCAGATGAACTTGCTAATTGCTCTTTTAGTGCCAATACTACTAGTCGGGCGCGGAATTCAAGCGATCGGCGGGAATGCAGCATGGATCGTAGGGCTTGCTACCCTCGCCGATACCGTGGGACAGGAAAATACAGGAAAGACTCTGGGCACGATTTCATCGTTCTTTGCGTCAGGACTTCTTTTCGGTCCGATAACCTCCGGTATGCTGTTGCCATTAGTTGGCTATTGGATTACCTGGATGGTTGCTATCTCCGTGCTTGTTGTTGATATGATCATGCGAGTTGTCATGATTGAGAACAAACAAAGCCGAGAAGTGTACGACAAAAAGAATACATTAAGTGTCGAAGTCCCAAACGATATCGAGGCAGTGCAAGCGAATGATCCGAATGAGGTCAACGAGCAAACTGCGCTCCTTCATGTTCCATCCTCCGAGAATGAGGATGAAAATTACAGCAAACCACAATCAGACATGGCCACAAATTTCAAGCCAATTTCAGTTCCGGAACTTACAACACCATCCGAGAACTTTTACACATTTATCCTGACGAATCCTCGCGCGCTCACTGCCCTAGCCTGTCAATGGACAATGGCAGTTATTCTGCTCAGTTTGGATACCACCCTACCTCTGCATGCCACCAGGACATTTGGTTGGGACACTGCTGGAGTCAGCTTGATGTTCTTGATTTTGCAGATGCCCTCCCTGTTATTGGCCCCCTCCCTCGGAATGCTGAAGGACAGAGTTGGGACGAAAATCCCAACCGGCTTTGGGTGCCTTGCCATGGCGTTCTCTCTTTGGCTCTTGGGTGCAGCAGCGAATGGGTCGCTGTTCTTTGCAAGTATCGAGAACAAAGCCCAGACTATCACGATGGTAGCTCTCACTGGTATTGGAATCGCACGTACTTTTGTCAACGGCTCTGGGATTATGGAGATTACAAGTAAGTCCTGAATTCATTATCCCTCGTGTTACCCCCCCTTTGAAGTCACGGAGGCGAGATATTCTCATGCCTCGTGACTAACACGGTATCTCCCCGATGTAGACCTTATGAAAGATGTTCAACGAGAACAGCCTAATCGTTTCGGGCCCAATGGCAAGATGTCTTCCGCTTATTCACTGACCAATTTTACTTGGAATCTGGGGATGCTTATGGGGCCCGTTATATCAGGCTCTCTTACACGGACTGTAGGATATTACTATATGAATATGGTACTTGGTACGTTTATCCCCCCAAGTTCATCCTTTCCAGACGCTTCCTTACTGGAAACCGAGCTCCATCGAGCAAGAGATGTTGATTTCTGACATATATTAGCTATAATGTCCTTTATTATTGGAAGTCTGTCCTTCGCGTTTCTGAACAAAAGATAACTTTTGTACTACATGTCGTAATAGCAGGGGTCGAGATTACCGTGCGTCATGACTTCCCTTCGAAATTACGCGCTTGTCCTTCAAACTGGTGTAAATTGTCGCCAGGTTTTTATTAGCCAGTGCACCCGCGTGCCAAGAGAACTTCAACGGAGAATCAGCCAATGGACATCGATCATTCGAACCTTAATTAATTAGTGTACATTCAGAAATGCAACACACAATCCTACAATGGATTCGTCAAATGTAAGTCCCAACAGCGCGATTTGCAGCAGATTAGGATGCCACACTTACTGCAAGAGCACGCTGTCCTGTGAGCACTGATTTTGCTCCTTGAAAAATTGACAGACAGTTCTTGCAATGCTCCATGGAGGGCGGTATACAGGGCGCAGAGGACGAGCATCTTGGGTGTCGTCAGGCTTACGTTTTCGTTTCCCTGCGTTTCAAGGCTTTGTATCCGGACCAGACATCTTGACAGAACAAGGTAATTAGTCGTGCCTGTACTTCGTCAGAACGCTATTGAACCTTTCAAGATGGCAATGGGGTTGATCTGGACAATTGTTAGATCGTGTGAGCATCTATTGGCCAGTTTTCTACGCGTAATCCCTACGTTCTGTCTGCTTTTGTTTGGTCATTTTCTATTGCAATTTCTTTGCTAATTTCGCTGTACCGTACAGCCCACTTGTACGTGTATTTACGCAAGCTGCCCCTTAGTAGATAAATAACACAACCCGCTCTCTACGCACTTCGCAGAGGGTCACACACGATGCTAATGAGATCCTCCTCAAACATCTGCCAAGCTATTCGAGTTCGGTTCGGATTCCTCCTCCGACGACGACGCCCTTCCCGCCACAGCAGTCAGCACATGGTCGAGGATTAAGCAAATTGGTGAACACGTCGTTTGCGGCCAAGCACGTTATTGCCTCCATTCTCCTGCAGCGGCGTATGATGTCTGTCATATCATTGATGACGTCGTCCATCATGAGAATCTGGGAGATGCTACCCTAGACGATGCACAAAAGGGGCCAATCCAGTTGTCGCCAACACCAGTCGGGCAGGTAAGAGTTACCTAGCCACCCCCTTTCCCACATCTTTGGGCATCAGGTGGGCTTAGTATTGGTTGCAAGAGAGGTTGACACCTCATAAGGCGATTTCTACAGCATTAGTATCGTGCCAGAAAAATGAGATATTTGACTTGCTTTAGATACTATGTAGTTCATGTGATCTCTTGACGCCTAGACCATTTCATACCACATGCCTTCAATGGTCTTAATCCGCAAAATAGAACAGGTTGAATAAGAGTTCTACCAATCATCCAGATCGCATCATGAGACACGACAAATGGGTCGGAGTGCTGGGCGTGCCCGATTGTTCTGATTGCGAGGTGGACTTGCGCCTGGACTGGAGGCATTTCGAGCTCTAGGTCCTCTTCGCTTTAATCTTTTTCCACAATTTTGCATCTGTATCTCCAACTCCGTAGATTCCAGGTAATGTCTAGTCGCTGCCATAACTGTAGCAGCTTTTGCGGCATCCTCCAGCCCTATACCCTCTAGACCTTGGTCTACGTTAAAACGATAGTATTGACCATTTAATCCGAGCTGTCGATGTGCGCTGGAGAATAAATTTGCTGTATTTTGCGTATCTGTAGCCATTCTTATTAGTGTGTGGGCAACTGTTTGTAAGTTATTACCAAATGCCGTAAGTGAAGGTTTGCCTGTGCCAATTGAGACCAGAAATTTGAGATTTTCCTCGAGCGATTGTCCCTCACGTAAGAAAGTGTGCTGGGCCTCATTCCAAACCGTATGGACTGGATTATTTGCACCTGTCCCTCCATCACTAAAGCACTCACCAAAACGACCAATCTGGATCGGATCAAAGAATGATGGGGCAGCAGAAGTAGCTCGAGCGACCTCCCAGATCCGAGCAGAATGTAGAATATCGGAGGAGCTCCTAGATGGATAGCTTTTGAACTGCATAGACCTTGCAGTTTCCATCCGCGTGGCACATACAAAGCTAAGTGAACGTTACTGGTCAACACAATTCTAAATCCGTAGAAAGAATTTGACTTACACTTTACATGACGCATCCTCCTCATCTTTAAAGATGCTATTTTCTGAGCCTGTGTATCTGCGAACGATTCCTTTGATTTCTTGTTCTAAGGCTTTTGTGTTAAACCTGCTTTGAACTCGGCAGCAAAGATTGAGTGGAGGCCCTGTCTTCTTAGAAACCGGTCGGCAAAACGGATATAGGCCTCAATACACTCATCAACATCCATGTGTAGGCGACCTAACATGATAGCTATCAGTCTAATTAAGTCAGTCAGCCGCATGCTTCTATATCTCGATAGATCACATGCCCGCCAGTACTTGTGCCTCCAATCATGTCAAAATACTCGCATGGCTTAGGCGGCTGATCAGGGTTGATTGTCTCCATAAGCTGCTTCACTATTTGAAGAGAGGACAATCCGCGGACGCCCCCACCATCGAGAGCCAGCAAGCATAGATTTTGGCCGGGCATTTTATAGAGCTTGCGGATCCTTTAATTTCATTGAATTTTGTTGATAGCGTAGAAGGAATTCTTCGAAGTTGTTGACATTGTCGTGTTCAGTTGAGAGGGAAAGCTGCGTTTATATGACAAGATTTGGGAGCCGGCTGGGATCTGATACCCAACAGTGTTTAGAATTGGGTACACAGATACTAAAGATCTGTGGACGGGTCCGCTTGGCAGTACAGTTGAAAAGTACTTTGCGCAACGATGGAGTAGCATGCCAGATTGGAACGGTGTAGATCGTTCTTACGCTGAATGGCAGGGTTTCGCCGATACATATCTTGTTTGGAATGTATTTGGGAAGTAGATCCTCCTGTTACAAGTATGCTAGTTGCCTAGTGGGCCAGCAGTGACATGACGTGGGGGTTGGGCTGCTCCCAACCAGCCGCTTCAGCACCAGAATTGAGTGAGCTAGAAGGTGAGCCAGCATGGAATGTGGTTAGCGCTTCACAGATGCACTTTGTACCACTGTCCGTTCTTGCGCGATTACAATCTGGGCCCCCTCCTTCGCTGTTCGAGACGTTGCTGTTACCGAAAAAGTTGCAGATGGGAAACTGATTCGTGTTGAGCGATATCTTAGGAAGAAAAGAGCGGAAGCTATTTGGGAGTGCCCCAATTATTCAATCTGTTGGCGCAAAGAAGAGCTTTGCCATGTGCTCTTGGAGGCCGGATCCCTGGAACCTCTCGCTCTGCTCGCGACGACTTCGTCACGCTGTTGAAGCCCCTCTATTCCTGTATAAATGCAGTTGCTTTGTCACTGTCACTCTCATCACGTATAGATAGTGCTGTGACAACTGGTAGGTGCACCTTTGGATACTTGGTTGAAACGATCTGTTACTATCACAACAGAATGCGATTTGAGCCATGTCTCTTACGACCGCCCTGCGTATTCTTGAGGACTGTGACTTCGACTTGGCCGAGGAAGCGGCTCATTTTGCGGCGTTTGTAAAAGGATATCAGGACGGGCGAGCTGTGGAAATTGGACGGGCGGAGGAAGAGGCCGGAAAAGTGGGTCAAATTGGGAGAGGGTCAGGAGGCTAAATTCAGCACTGCGCTCAGTGCGGCAGCAGCTGAAGCCAAGCAAACTATAGACAGACGTTTAGTGAACAAAGAGGCGAGTTTAGCTCTCGCAGATGCTGCAGGCCGAACAGCTCTGTACCTGGCAAGTTGGAATTGCCATATAAGAATTTTTCAATCCCTGCTGGAAGCTGGAGCCGACACGTTGCGTCCTGATGCTGCAGGGTGGTCGGAAAAATGCAGGGTTCGGCACATCATCAGCAATATTGACCTGGTAGTCGCTCCCCCAATCCAAGAGATTTTGCGACCCTGCCATGCCTTGACTGAACTGAGCTACCCACATTGAAGTATCGTGGCATCGCACTGCCCTAGTGCAAGACCGAAGAATAGATTAAAACAGATGTTTAAAAGAACCGAAAGCACTCCCACAAAATCACTATTATCTTTTGACGAAGCAGACACTTTTGTTCAAGTGATCCAAAAAGTGGTGCCTTGCCAAGTGGAGTTCGTTTCAAATTGAGGCATGGCGACATTTTCAGGCCATTCATAGACACCCTTCCATTGCCATCGATAGGATATTGGAAACGAATTATTCGATCCCAAAATTCTATCTCTTTGCCGTTTGCGTTCTTTCTTGTCGGATTCACAGACCACTACTAAGCGTCGACGGCCATTGATATCAGACATGAATTTAAGGTGCCTCTCCGTGACACGCTGTAATAAAACAACATGTTTTTCTCGTATGTCAAGTAGCGCTTGAATCCTTTCCAATTCACGTTCTATTGAAGAATCAACCCCGCTGGTTGGATGGCGAAGGCCTCTCAAAATTTGCTTAGCCGTCCTAAACCGGAATCGAAATTCGTAAGAATACCATTTTCCCCATAAACCATCTTTTTCAATCAGAGCTCCATCGTCTTGCCAGCCGATAATTGGAGGCTGAATGGGGTCGATGGTCTGAGACGGTTGTCCGGGTTGAGCCAGTGCGTAGGGTGTACTGGGGGCCCAGGTCAGACCCTTCACATTAAGCCGTGGAATGCTGGACATCAGATAGCCAGTGCTCACTGAGCTTTGAGCCCTCCAAAAGTCCTCTGCATTGTAGCATGGCGATCTTTCTTCGTCAATAAGAAGACTCCATATTACGAATTCATCGCTTGTTCGGCTGGCAGGCCGATGGCTCAACCAAGATCCAGCAATTGCGATGTTAACTTCTGTAAAACCAAGAGATTTGTTACGCTCTTTAGCTGAGGGTAGAAGATGTGGGAAGAGGTTCGCAAACACGGCAATGTCAATTCTGCCATTGGAGAAAACATCAAATACAGCTTCTCGGAAATCGACTATACTGTCATTTTTGCAAAGCAGAAAAATCTTTCGTCGGCCTTTCCAACTTTCTAGAATCGTCCAGGCTCGGCCATTCCAATCGCTGAAGAGAGTAGCAACGAGGATACGCTCTTTTGTATCTGTTGTAAGTTTAGACACATCTAATAGCATCAAATCCCTATCACAAACGAGAACAGCGCGGCTATTAGAGAACACCCCGTTAATATGAGAAATGGCCTCTTGACGTAGTTCGTGATTTCCTGGAATTGAGACAACGTCCATCCAATATGATTCGCAGCCCATGCTTTTTGCAATTTGGGAATACCGAGCGTGAAGGCATTTATTGATACCAGTTTCTGGCCTTCCGCCTTGACCATGGCTCCAGACATGAGAGATAGCGAGTGTTGTATCAGAAGCGCAGCAATAATGCAAACCATCATTCTGAATATTAGTTTCATTGACAGACACAGCTCTTGGCCCATCAACTTGGAGGTAAGATGACTCGTTCCAAGCCAGTTTGAACTCGTTGGGGGTTTTACAGGAGCAGGAAGACGCGTGAGCAGATTGGTCGCTGATCAAAGCCCCACGATGTCGTAGGCAGTTTGGACCCGTGCCCTCACATGCAGACTCCGAGTCAGACCGGCAGCGAGCCCCGGTACCATGGAATGCCCCAGAGAATCGACGATGAAGAAGTCGTGAATCAAGACCCAAGCAGAGTGGGTTGACCTGTACCATTTTAAAACTCCATGTGCACCTGTTTTCAGGTTTTTGCTCCCAGGATAGTTGGGTAGAACGTTCAAGTAAAGAAGTTCCCGGGGAGACCAAAAAGTTATGTGTCCATGCACTCATTGGCATAGACTGAAAGCCAAAATCTAGCCTGAGTTTGAGGTCGTAATACCGGTACAGTAGATTTGCCTTCTGCCAAAAATTCCATAAAAAGGCGCGGACTACAAACCAAGAGTATGGCTTGGAATCACCATGGAGGATTGCGTTGCTCTCTTTGGCATGTATAGCATCAAATAGCTCACCCACACCATTTGATGTTTCTTCAAAAAAATTCTCAGCTATTAAGACCCCACCACGCGCTGGGAAACGCATTTGGGAAATGACAAGCGAGGCAACAAGCCGAATGAAATTATGAGGCACACATTTGACGACTCGAAGATCCTCCCACGTTCTCAGTTCGTCGAAGTAAACTTGTGGCACAGACAATGGGGGGTCCTGTAAGACAGAGGGAGTCTGCGGTAGCCGCGATAAGATGGCACACACGCCATCTGTGACTGATTGCACACGAGGTTTGGGACTTTCCACATGCGTCTCCACATATCTGCTAAAGACAGTATTGAGTTCGGCAACATGACAGCGTTCGTTTTGAGCCGCTTGTCGCAATGCCTCACACCTTTCGCCAATGATATCCGCTCGGCCTTGGTCAGTGTAATAAATGATGCGACGTCCAACTCGCTCTGCATGAATCGTATCCCACTTAACCTCAGGGGAGGTTTCCGTCGGCTGCGGCTGGGAAAGCTCGTTTTGAACGATTTCAAAAACTCGAGCACGATCTATAGGCGGAAATGGAGATTGCGTTGTGCTTTCTCCAATGTTGGCCGACATGTTTCTTTCTAGCCGAAATTTATCTGCATCTTACAGTGTCAAAGAGTGTTCAGTGGTTGTGGCTGTAGCTGCCAAGAGACGCATCACAGCAAACAATTTAACGACTCCATTTGAGATCCAGCTATGGAAAATGATCCTGTCAAACAAAATATATGTTAGTGCAGCCATTAGAGCTGCAACCCTTTTGGTTCAGCAGATCCCTATCATACACAGGCCATCTGCTAACCAATCTAACAACAAAAATGACTGACTGAAGACGCATCAACGGTCCTCCGCTCGTCCATACTAACCACTTCAAACGTATCTAGATCTCGAAACCGGCGTGGTCCCCACCGCCGCAGACAGACTATTGCACTGTGACCACTTATGTTATTGCTAACTTGTTCATATGGCTGGCGGGCAGGGTTATTGTTCGCTGGCGGACGCGAAAGCTCGCCGAGTTTCAATTCATCTCTATCGTTGTAGGTCACACGCTATCCCTCTTGAGCCATTTCCATTCCTAGTGCGCCATTCTAGCCGCTGCCGTCATCAACCCAGAAGCTCTCCTGGAACACAGTCTCCAGCGATTACTAGCTCGCCTCCGCCCCCTGACACTGGCGGTCCTCAACCTGACGGGCGGAGCCTACCCGCCAAGAGCACGATGCCCTAGCCAACTGTACACGTCTGCCAGTATCTCGCCCTGATGCTGTCGGAGACCGGGCGGCAGCCGGAGTGCGAAAGAGGAGCGCACGTGGGCAGAAATCCTCTGGGTGGTTAGAGACCCTAGATGGAAAATTGTCGTCATCTGGTAAATGCCCCATCATGTTCATGTCGTATTCGGTGTGCTTGTTTCTGGCCGGATTGACAAGTTTGGTGTGTATGTCGTTGATCCGCGGTGGTGAGTGGAGCGCCGATGCTAATGTGAGTTTTTTACATTTTTGCCAGCGTTGCTAGATGGCATAAGGGTCCTCCCGCTCAGAATACGTCAATTAACAGTTTTTTTTTGGTAGGTTGCAGTAGTCTACTTGATCGTTGTGGCGGTTTCCGGGATAGTGTTTGTGTTCTGCTCGTTTTGTGTGTGTTATTTTGTCGATCCGGAGCACGATACGATCCCGCTGGCTGAGGTAGAAGTAGAGGACGCCGAGAACGCGATGGAAGCAGAGAGGTTGTAGTCGTCGAGTGCTCCTAAAATACGGTGCCACGGCTATAACACGGTTTCCAAACTTTGTATGCTCTAAGGCGGTCTTATTGGCGTTTCATTGGGGATTCCAGAAAAGGCTGGGATTTTTGTGCGCTGAGCCATTTCTTTCTCCCACATATCCGTTCTGCAGGATAGGGATGAGCTGTGAGTCGTGTTCTAGATATAATTTCGGCAAGGCTAACTGGTTTGGTAGCAGTACTTCTTTCGGCACTGGTGATGAAGATAGTACTTATTGACACAACATCTACAATACCCGTGAGGATGTGGTTAAAGGTCCAAAATATTCACTCACGCCCTTCAAAATGACTTTCAATTCACCAATCATCATACCAAGATCTGCGGCAAATGGTGTTGAACCCCTTGTCCATTGTCCAAGCACCACAAATTGATTGATTGATTACCTGGTAACTAGCTTCCTTTCGTACCGGTTCCCTGTATCTCAAAGAGACATGGTGTATTACGGTGCTCGGTACGGGAGAACTGTCTTGCAGCAAATGGAGTGCTATCGAGTAGGTTGCCATCCTTACTGGAGTCCATGATCGTACACTGGGGAGGTTTGCTCAAATCATCACGTCTTTAAGCCAGCCTATGCCGCGTGCGAATGCGCCACATGTTGCCCGTCGAAGTCTTCGAATACAACGATAAGTCACTGGAGGGTCATTACCAAGCTCTGGCAGACTGGATTGCTCGAGTGCTGGAGCACTGTGGGAACAGATTTTTGACCGGGTGACACGACAGGCTTCTTTGGAGAGAGGAGCATCCGATCCAGGAAAGACACCAGAGGAGAGCCTAGGATGTATCGATTTCACAACTTGCTAAACGAGTGGTCGAGCCCGTGATTATGCAGATCTGGACAGGGGCTGTCAACTTATGGCTGACCGTTCATAGCGCAGACCTCGGTTCTGGGGCACTGTTGTCGTTGGTTGTTTGTTCTTGCTGGTGGTATTTCTGGATGATCCTCCATCTGACTCCCTCATCCACTTTCTCAACCTTTCCCTCCCCTTCCAGTTTCTGCAAGATTTGCAGCATACCCCTACTGGCCGCCTCGTGTAAAGACTCCGGCACGTTTTTGTAGATCACCTTCACGACCTCCATGGGCGTCCATGCCTTACGCTCACTTCCAACTTTTCCATCCTGACCAGCCAAGACATCCGAAACCTCCTTCTCCCTCATCGCCCGATGGCGTATATACTCCTCGATCTTTGCCCTCGCATCGGGTATCACAGCCCCGTGTCCCGGAAACGCTAGTACCTTCCTCTTCTCCTGTTCGACCTGCCCATCACCCCCTTCACACCTGCTACCCCCTTCCTCCACTAGTATCTTCTCAACAGCGTTCTTCATCTTCTCCAGATTCCGCATATACAGGGCCAAATCCTCAAAAACAGTCGTCCCATGTCCCAACACCGCGTCCCCAGTGAAGATCGTGCCTACCTCAGCTGGATCGGTGGGTGATGAGACAATTAGGAGAGCGATATGGTCGGCCGTGTGCCCTGGTGTATAGAGGACTTGTAGCTTCAACATTTCATCGTCTGTGGCGGTTGAATCGCCGACTTCGAGGATCTGTCCGTCGTGGAGGGGATATATGAGACCGATGTCCTGATCGTCATTTGCAGAGCGAAGAAGTTGGGTTTCGATATCCAGACAGGGGTCTTTGCTTGAATATATCTCTGAGGGAGGAGCAGAGGAGAGAGGGTATTTATAGATCCTCAATTCTTCCCCTCTTTTCTTTTCCTTTCCGCTTTCAGCATTTCCAGCGGATGCGTGTTCTTCAGCACATAGCTGTCGCAGCTCGTTGACACCACCAACATGATCATAGTGCCAATGGGTCAATACACACTGCGTTATGTGTACCTGTTTTCCTATGCGAGCGGATTCTGATGCCAGAACCTGTGCGATAGAGCGGCGCCAGATGGGGCAAGCGGAACCCTGGCCTGTATCGATGAGAAGGAATTGCGGATCTCGTTGGAGGTTGGGTGGAGAGATGATGTAGGTGTTTGTCCCTGCCACGTACCAGTATGATTAGACGGAGGGTTTGTGTTAGTCGCACAGGGGTATGATGCCGCCATAACCTTTCCAGCTGCGGAGACGTTTGTTCTCCTCATTACAATCAAGGTGTAAAAGTTCGGAGGAAAGAGATTAAGGTAGATAGGTAGTCACCATCCCCATATAGAATAAACAGCACACACCTTGCAAAGTAGACACCCCGGGATTCCCACCGAGAACCCTCATTACAGAAGTGGAGACTCTTTCAATCTCCGGAAGATGGGGCAACTGAGTCGCCATATTCACTCTTCGAACCGACGATGCACCTTTGCGCTGCAATATCAAAACGCGAAGATGGAGCGGACGACAGGATAGGCTTTTGCCCATGCACCATCAAACAACCAAACAAGGTAAACCCAACGTACAGTAGAGAAGCCAGTGATATATGCAGTAAGTAGTAAGGTAAGGTCGAGACAGAAATCCTGCTATCTCGCACCGAGGACCGTGTTCTCAGCCACATGCCCTGTCAGCTCCGATCATATTGGTACCTTCAGCACCGGAACCATAAAACACCCTCTTACTTCTCCAACCGAAACATCCAGCTAGTACCGCAAATGCTCTTCCAGTGGTAAAATGGATTCAGATATTGTCAGACGATATCACATCACTCCACGCAGATTTGGGGGGGTGTTGAAGTTGGGAGTCAAACGGACCCGGACAGGCAGCCGTACCGAGGGGCTTCACACACTTACACAAGATCCCGTCCCGTTCTGAAGCGTCTGGGCGGCGCCTTCCTCTGGAGATTGAATAATCTTATGAGGAGATATGGCGTGATGAATTATTTATTTGACGGGCTTCATGTTGGGAAAGCCACTTTGATCTCCTCTTCCATTAATTAGGTGGTAATATTTTTCTGCTCACTCGAGTACTGATTCTGTATAGATTGACTATATACAAAACATACCATTATTGTCACTGTGGCCGAGTGGTTAAGGCGTGTGACTTGAACTATATCGATATCACATCTCTTAGGAGGCATAGGTTCAAATCCTGTCGGTGACGCTTACAAACTTCAATCGATCTTTTTTTTAATTTTTTTTGAGTGTTTTGGGTTCTCCTCCAAATATGGAGCCCAGTATATCTTCAGGACTGGACCGACTGGTGCAGGAGGAAGAGAGCGGAGCTGCATGAAAACCACGGAAATAGGTTGGATAGTCCAACAGGGCTGAGAGATGCAACTCATTATGGTGGTTAATACTTGATAGCTACACTGCGGAGCTTGTTACGATGATGACCTCAAGAAGCATCGCGCTGAAACGCACAAGTAGGATGTATACTTCGCTAAGAAGGTACCATTGTGGAGGTCATGCGCTAGCATTTCTCGGTATATACAGGAAGAACGTATAGGTCAGCCCCAGGGCATACTTTCATCAATGTGGCAAGCAAGGAACAACCAATTCATAGTCTCCTCCATGTGCAATCTCTTAGGAGATTACCGGCCATAGCGAATCGTAGCAGGAAAGCTCCTCAGAACAGCGTTTTCTCTCCTCGTAGCCCATCCCTTGGTAGCCAACACGATCATCTCATATGCCATAAGAAAGGCGGTGAAGCCCATGCAAACCGTGAAAATAAACATGGGCATCAGATTGTGATCTTCCATAATGTGAATCACATCCTTAGTGCTGGCCATGAATATCAGGCCACCGGAGATCAGACAGAACGCCGCCACGAGCTCGCTAGGTGGTCGCGATGGGAAGACTGATGTCGGAGGTGAGAGAAAGAATAAAATATAGGTAACTGCGCGAGCTAGCGCAAAACCGACGAGCAGTGTTCCCCACTGTTTGTGGACAGAGGTAGAGACTATGGAGTTTTGGTGATGGGAGGACATCATTACGCCGAGGAGAAGAATGATGAGAGCTGGAAGGGGATTCAGAGAGAATGAGTACATTTTAGGAGGGGTATGGATGAGCGACGATTCTTCTGGATGCATGTCTTCAGGATGCATGTCGTTGCGGGCGTGAAGCAACAGTATGGATGTACTGAGCCAGTCTCGGATGCGTCGCGATTCGATGAGCATACCGCACTGCAGGAAGTATTAGAAGCATGCAAGAGATGGAGCTTTCAAGACTGACCAGTCCACCACCGAAGAACATGATACTAATGGAGACATGTTCTAGATCTTGTGCCGTCCAGGCACCTCCCCATGCGGCCAAATGTTCTAGGAAAACATTCGTACACCCGTAGAGCCAGATGACAAAGGATTCGGTAAACTCGGCTGTCGGTAGGGAAGCTTTCCAGGAGCCGATCTCGGATTTGCTGGGTTTAATATTCCACGCCCAGCCAAGCTCGGCATAACAACCCATCCAACGTCCAAGGGTCAAAAGACCGTACCAGAAGAAAATGCCACCTTTGATGAAATGCGCAAGGCCGTTGAAGACGTTGTTTGCGCGCTGCAACGTGTCAGCTAGATGCAAAAATGGTCTAAATGAACTTCACCCACGAATATGCCAGCATAGGTAATGCCTCCAGTGACTAGGGCGATGAACCCAAGGAGCAGGATTATATGATCTATGCTATCGTAAACAGCTTCTAATAGCTTCAATGCTCGCTGTGAAAACGGGCCGGGTACTCGTTGCTTCCAAAATTTGTGCACAAAAGTGCCGGCGAGAAAGTGTCGACGCCATGGCAGCACTTGTTGGACATCTTCTTCGTCTCCAGCCTCAGGCTTTAAAAATCTCTCCCTTTCCTGCCCGCTCTCGGATGTATGATTTGGTGACAGGTCACGGCTGTGCTGCGAAGGTGTGGCACATTCCGTGCCCTGGCCACTGTCCCTCGACCACCTGGTGTTCTCGTATGCACTCGGATGTGGATCGTGAAATCGCTGATGCTGCGCCATAGCCTCCATCGATATTGGCAAGAATGCGACCCTTTCTGCAGACACGGCAGCATCTTCTTTCTTGCACCATCGCGAAAAGGCAAAGAGCAGGCTCATGGCTCCCTGCGCCGTCATAACCCATGTTGCGATCCATCCAATCTTGTGGTGGGCATTGTTCGCATAGAGGTCCGGAGTATTAACGTTGTAAACGATGCCGAAGAAGATACCGCAGCCGTTAAGAGCAAGGAAAATGAGTTGCGTTGATACCGCAAATCGTGATCGAGCGATGCTTAGCACAACGCCTGGGGTGGTTAGAACCTTGAGATATCAGCCTGACGGGTCAACCTACCTATTGGCAGCAGGAAGAACCAGGCCGCGACCATGAAGATAATGTGCGCCAGCATAGAGCCAGACTGAGCTTCCAAGCCCGAATAGCTTGGCGACTGCCACACGTTGTCTAGGTCTGTTGGTGGTGAGACTGTTCCGTTCGACATCGGTCGCGGATTGAGCCCCGTCTCGTCCTGCGAGCCATGGCCGTGTGCGGCAACAAGTGTGATGAGTTCAAGCAGCGAGGCTGCTAATAAGTGCTTGGTTGCTACCATATGGTACCGTCGAGAACTGGATGTATTGTACTAACTCGAACCTCGATCGCACGAGGAGCAGCTATGGCCACGCAGCCTAGGAAAGAGGTAATGAAACACAGACGGAGATTAGTGTTGGTGAAAAGAGAATTACCGCACAGCAAACAACAAGAAAAGTCTGAAACTATCAGGCGAAGGAGAATCAGGACTTGAGAACCTAAGCTTATGAACGAGCTTTCATAAAATTGCATCGGCGTTATCGGACCAGCTTCGGCTTCCTCGTGCTCGCCCCTTGTCGGCGGACCTCTTCGGGGTGTGGTAGCCTAGATACTGGTAGCACATCGAGAACGTAAAAGGCAGGGAGGGGCGGAAAGTCAGATGAAAAATCCGATTTGGGTTGGCAGCGTATGGGATTAGTGGTGTTGCAGCGGATTGCTCGGATGTAGCATTACAAACCCGTTCAACATGGCCTTCTGGACGGAGGTCGAATTTTCCATCTATCGCCAGTTACCATGATGCCAGTATCTGGCACAAGACATGGCAAATACATCGCCTGGCCTCTGCAGCAACCATCTCTTTTTTCTCCCTCTGTTTGGGATTGTGCAGGGGAAGCATGGAATGGAGAGCAGCAGATGGCAATCCCTTAGGGCGCATCCGGGAAGGCGCACCCTGATCGTCGTCTACCCGCAGCTTGACAGCACGTGCACCCAGGCTGTTCCGCCCCGGTTGGGTTTGACAGAAAGATCCCGGAGGAAATCTCGTGAGTCAGTGGCACAGGCAGACACGAGCTTAGAAATGCTCGATGTTGTTGGTGCATTTCAGTTAGTGGGATGGATGAGGTCGGCAGAAAGATTTAGATTTAGACTCTCGACAGTGGGTTGGAGGGGTCTGTGCACCAATTGAGTCATCCCTCGGGCTTCATCACACCCCAACTCCGAATCTGTATTGTCTAGACATTGCTGCCTCGATCGTAGATCGTATTTATGCATCGCATTAGCTGGGCGGTGAATTAGTTTATGCTCTAGATATCTTGCATGTGAACAAGCCATGCTTTACGGCCTAGAGTACGGGCAGGAGTTTCAAGGCCTCTCGATTTGTCAGCATCACAAGATCTTCCGCAGCTCAGGCTCCGGAACTCGTTTGTTCGAGTCTCTGAAGCTAAATTGGTCAGCCATAAGCTAGTTGACGGTCCTTTTGTCCAACATAAACCGTTGCTGAGTAATGTCCCTCAATGCTCCCACGATGGACAATACTCGATGGCAAGCCGCCATGTCCGATGCGATGTGATATCGACCGTTATTCCCGGTTTTAGGCATGTGCCACACTTGGTAGTTAGCAAGAGCGATCGTAGTTTGGCCGCAAGAGGTGAAACTTGCCCTGATCAGTCACTCGTAATCAAGTTCAACGTTCAACAGTGATAGAAGCCCTAAGGATTATGCCTAGACTTCAGCTTGAACCCACCCCACACAGGGCTCTCCGGCCCTAGGGAGTAGTTCCTCCGGGGTAGATGTCCAATGATACTTTACCTCGAAACATGAAGTCCAGGAGCTATTGAGGTTCATCTGGGACGCTAGCAAACGAAGAGACGCTCAGCCTCGGCCTGCTACTAGTAGGAAGATGCTTTGTCTCTGCACCAGTATGTCTACTTGTGACACGAGTCTGGAAGGCTTCATCTCGGTGCTTGATTAATCATCCTACCACTGGTGCCACTACTATTAGTACATACTCTTTGTTATGTTAAGTCTTCGATTGAGCCACCTGCCGAATCTAGCTAATGTACCGCCATGGCGCCAAACGTAACTCATCTCCTATCTCTTCTCACCGCCCGCGCCACAAATCCTCTTCAACGAATAGAATAATAAATAAGCCTCCTGTTCCAAGACCAAGTTCTCCGCTGCAACCGTGACCTTGGCGTCATTGAACATGTACCACTCCCTCCTCCCCGTCTCGGTACTAGGACTCTTGTTCTCTGCGGGAGGAGCCGCCCGACAAAAAGCAAAATAGTGGCCCTGTTCGATCGCCTTGCCCTCATGCACAATCACACTCTCCAACTCATAAAGAAAACCCCCATCATCTCCTCCTCCTCCTCCTCCGCCTTCAACCTCCCCCTTTCTACTACCCTCTTCCTTTCCATTCTTCCCATTACTCTTTCCCTTCCCTCTCCGCCCCCCACCTCTCGTCGTATAAGGTTTCATATCAATCTCAAGCGGGTACTGCACTCTCCCCTTGATCTTCTTCTGTACCACATTTCCACCACGAATTTCGTTCTGAAACCGATTTACCTGCATGCACAGTATGGCGGGAAGTTTTCGGATCCGGACCGTCTTGGTCATTTGGCCCTTCTTGTCGCACCCGCGGCATGAGTAGGTGTCGTCGCTGAGGTTTTCAAGGGTGGTCAGGTCTTCGAGACAGGCGGCCATGGTTGGGATGGGTGGTGGTGCGGGTGCTGGGTCGGAGGTGGAGCTGGAGGTCGAGGGGGTTGGTTCGGATTTCTTCCTGTTGCCGCTGGTGTTGCTGGAAGTGGTAGCGGCTAGTTGTTTTTGGAAGTTTAGAGCTAGGTACAGCATTTGCTCTTGGGTGCGGGAGACGAAGCCACATTTGTTGCAGGCGATTTCCTGACTCGTGCGGCCGTAGAAGGCTTTGTGGATGAAGCAGCGGCAGACTCCTTTACTGTCGTAGGCGGGCTTTTCACATTCGTGGAGCTTATCAATAATTTGCAAGTACCATTCGTGGGAGTCTTGTTGACGTTCGCCTTGCATTTCCTGTTTTACATTAGTGCTGTTAACAAACGGAAAGAAATTGCCTCACTGGTATGGCTAGCCAGGAGGCTTTGAGCAGTGATAGTGCGGCCATCGGTTGAGTATTCTCAGCAACTCGTGATTCCGAGAATATTTCCGTGAAACCACAGGCGACGCAAGGTACGTCTTCTTCATCGTCTTCATTCTTCGAGCATGTGTGGATTGGGTGTCCTTTGCCAAGGAAGAAACTGGAAAGCAGAGAGTTATGAACCATGGTCTGAATAACCGCGTTCATGTAACATGTGTGGCCGAGATTGAACAATCCACGAGCGCCTTCTCTCCCACAAGGGCGTTGCGCTGAATTCGCAGTGATGTATGAATCATCCCCATTAGCCTCGCTGGTCTTGCGCTTTTTGGGGGTGTCAGAAGAAGACGATGAAGCAGCGAGGCTGGGTCTTTTCGCCATTTTATCATAGGTCATATCTCTGCATAGAGCGCAATAGACTGCCGAGGATTCAGAAGAGAACGAAAAAGCATGCTGCGTCTTGGCATGGTGTATCTCAATTTGTTTTACACCGCCAGCTTCGGTGCATTGTACACAGTGATACCGCAGAGCCCGGCTTTGAGAATCATCGACCTTTTGAGCTCTTCTCCGAGCCTTGGCGAGGCCGTTGGCGAACTCTTTCTTTGCATCTTTTCCTGATTGAACGTGACTTGCAAGGTGACTGCATCCAGGCGTGGCGTCCAATGTTGTTGATACTGATGTAGCCGTGGTCGATGGCGGGCTCTCCGCGGATGAAGCTTGTGTACTTATATTAGACATATATGCCAGACTCGAAGTGCTAGCAGTAGACTCAACAGACGACGTGACTGAGGAGGCAGGAGTCTCTTGAAACAGCTTATCAAACCATGCAGATGCTTCAACGCCTCAGGCTAAAGGACGGAATTAAACTGGTGCGAATAGAAAGAGGCTGAAAGTCTGGAAATGTTTACTAAAAAGCCCTATGACTTCCCAGACCAGAAGTCTAAAAGTCTGCTGGCTAAATAAGGGTGCCCTGGAATGAATGTGCCAACAATACGGAGTAGTTAGGCTGAATAAGAAATTGTTCCGAAAGTTGAAGGGCTGGAGAAAGGGTCCCTGCACCTAAAATAGCGCCCGGAATAAGCTTAAAATCACGAGATCTTGCCGCCGAGCCGCATCAACCGCCCGTAACTATTTATGCCACCCAGCCATGGCTGGCTAAGGTGATGCAAATGGGGCTTTTGCCTCTGGGCTCGAAGAAAGCAATACCTGCAGCATTGTAATCTCAGATAGATTCTCAGTATCGCTGTGAAGCTCTATCCGTTCAGAGCTATCCACACTGACCAATTGAATTAGGTCATGCGCATGTATTGTCTCTCAAGATGGAGCCTTTGAGACCCCAAAAAGCCCGAAGGAAGGGCGTATACTTGATCAATAAATATTTGCTCGTCCTGGAACCGAGGATCTCTCCTATGGTTGGCCGATACATTCTCCCTAGCCTAGACTGGAGCGTCACAAACCTCGCCAATGTCATTTAAGGGCCTGTTTCCTTGAGCCCGTCTACTCATTTCGTTCTTCCCTAAGAAATAACCACAGCTTCTCTGTCCTGACACTGACATGCACTTCCCCATGTGTTCTGCCGTCTTTACAGCATTCTGAGGGCATCCATAGAGCACGAACTGCAGCTGATGCCAGAGAACATCTCCCTTACTTCTTCGCGTGCCACAACTTCCGGCTGCGAAGATCTATGGGGAGCAGCTTCTGTGATATTCGCAGCTTTCCGGACATTTTATCCCTGTGATCGTTTTCTCCTACCGTCCATCGGGGCTTTCGGTTTCGATTCCTCTGGCGTAGAAAAAGTCCTCATCTTACCCCCCTACCCCTAGGCCTAGCCAGCCCACTTCCCCTGACACCCCTCGTATAACCCCTCCCACCAACACCACCTCCTCCCAACCCTTTCGTCCCTGGTCCTGTTCCCCGTGTATTATTCGTGTTCGTCAGCCTCGGCGTAACTGGCGGTGGTGGTTCACGCTTCGGTGTCTGCGTCGTCGTTGTAGCCTTCGAAACAATACTCGTAGACCCCTGCTCCACAAACGAGGTATCCGTAGTCCTATACCCCACGCATTATCAGCAAGATCCCATCTACATCACTGTACAGAGCACGGAGAGCAGGCGGTCAACATACATAAATGTCATCTCCCCCTCCCTCTCGCCCGAATTATCCATCTTCCCGGCCTTCCACCTCTCAAAGCTCTCCTGCACCGGCGTCTCCGGGAAGTCCACACAGAAAGCCCGGACATTCAATCCGTAGAGGAACGCGGCAAAGCTCTCGCCGAACCGCGCGAGACTCTCGTGCATGAGTTGGAGGTGCATGAAGTTGGCCTCGAGGTCGGCCATGCTGTCGGCCAGCTCGGCGAATTGGGGTTCGAGTGTGTCGAGAGCGGTGGATGAGGAGCTGGTGGACGAATTGTGAGGGTGCGCAGGGTTTTGCGTGGTAGAGGAGCGAGAGGGTGGGCGGAGGGGTGTTGTGGGGCGGGAGTGGGAGACGGAGCGGGCGCGGGATTGGCTGGAGGTGGCTTCCATGGTGGTTGGGCGACAGTGTGTGGTAGACGCGAACGGCACAGAGGATGAGTGAAGAGGTGATTGTGGTTGCCTACGGGCTATTGTGGTGATGGAAGTTATGTTTATTATGTGACGTAGTTCTGGACCGCGTCCATCCATACTTACTTACCACGGAAACTTTGGTGCAGAAGTTCCACTCCAAGTCCCCAAAGGCCCCAAGTTTCAAGCCTGATTGACGTCTGCCATTGATGCTACTACACTTACCGGCTCGAGTCACAGCTTCATTGTTGTTTGGTTATGTGGCATTGACTGCTCGATATGATCCTTTGGCAATCCAAAGTCACAAATCTAAGGTGGAGAAGGCGAGTTTGGAAGATGGTCACATGTTATCGAGTCAAAAGTAGCAAACTGGGTACACTAAGAGTGTATTTTCTATCTAGGTAAAGACTGTTGGTGTGGGGCGCTCGGTAGAAGGCCGTGAAAGAGTTTTGGCCAACAAGGAGTGTAGAAGAAACCATCAAACTTGATAAGCCGGAAATGACTTCCATTGGGCTGGCAGCAGCAACCTCCGTGTGTTCTTGGTCGAATCGTCTCGTTTCTTTGGCCACATCTGCTTCCATTCATGGTGAATAGGTCTAGACGCGCTGCCAAAGCCCAACCAGCCGACTGAACTTATCCCTGGACCGGAAGTCAGAGCGTGCACTCGTGAGAAGAAAGCGAGTGCGTCCCGAATTGGGGCATGCATGGCTTAAGAGCCGAGAGCCGAGCTGCCATTAGATATACCAAAGTCCTCCACGCATGGCACGCCCGACAGCCTTGCCAGGCCGGAAATGGCTGTCCGGACTAGCCATATGGCTCATTCCAATACCCGTACCTTACGGAGACGTCGAGCGAAGACACGATAGCAAATGGTGCTGAATGAGCCATGCGTGGAGGAGGGAAGAATCGCTAATGGTAGGGCTCTAGAAGTCACCCAGTTATTTGTATGTATAGTTTCGTTCAATGGAGGGAAGGATAAGCTTGACGTTACCGAGATAAGCATTGGATGGACAAGGTCTAGGCGCGTTGCCACTTCCATCAGAGCCTCAGAGCCTCCATCGAGTTCGACTGCCCCCAGGATAGCCTCCACAGTGCTGGCCATTGTTTTACCCGACACGGCGCCGGTTCCGCCATTGAGCAGTACGCAGGCATTCAGGCCATGTTCAAATCCAACCCGTGTTAGATGGGAATTCTGGGCCACGTTTCTAATCGTCGTCCAATCGCCTGTGTCAAAATATTAGACTGGCGAGCACAGTGCTGACAGACTCACCTTTGCTAAGGTTCAATTCGAACCAGCGACTGCATAGCATTTTGGTGAGGGCCGTCTCACCAAAGACGGCAAGACGTGTGTTCTTTGGAACAGCACCAACACCCGAGGTTTGGATTGCCTGCCACAGCAGATGCTTGTCATTGAAGGTGTAGCCAATGATGGCCTCACCGGTCTGTATCTTGGCTTGAGCGGCGTCCATGATAGATGCTTTGCGAATCTGTTGCGTGCTACTTGTAAGAAAAAGAGGGAAATTGGTGGTACTGGATAGAGGGAGGCTCCACGAACTGGGCGAATCTCAGCTCTTATCTACAGATCAGGCTGGGGTTAACTAGCCCCAGAGAGGTTGAAAGCCAAGAAGTAACCGGTAGTACAAAGAGAGGCAGCATACTACTAGGCATGTAGAGAAAACTGTTCATTAGCGATTGGTCTTGGGTGCCCGACCAGCCTCTCATGCACTGCAAACTCGGCCTGCGACCGCTGCGGGATCCCCAGCCACTCGGCAAGAGAAGGGGGCAACTGGAGTTCTATGATTAAATGTTGTTACTATTGTGGCAAGTATTCTGTCAAATTTATGAGATAGTACAGCTTTTTTTACTATATTTCTCTTGTTGAACGAGAATAAATCTGGCAGAGGACGTAGCCCTGCTACTTAATAGCAGAGAATATGATTGGGCCCAGGCGTCTTGGCTGCGTATTTCTATGCCTGGCAGTCATGTAATCCTGCAGCCACCTCCAAGCCTAAGAGTAGGCTGATGGCTCTGCTGGCATGATCCGAGGAGGCTCTCCCTCTGCGGGGTGTTATGTATGGCCTTCAGAGCGGCGGGAAGGGTCGTGGTTGCCCCATCCCATCTCACCCCTAGGAGATCATCAATGGATAGAGTCGACACGCACTCTGGCGCCCGTCAAAGTCTCGTTAATCCTTCTCTCAGCTGCGATGTCAGATCCATCGTGCACTCGATATTTCATTCAACTCAAGGGACGTGACTCTCTCCATGAAGCGTTATAGCATTGCGCAGGACCATGGGACGGGAAATGTGACGGCGACATTTACCGGAGAGATCGTGTTGAACGTGGCTATGTGGAATGAAAATGGAGATAGCCAGTTGTAGAATCTAAATAAGGGGCGCAGCGAGTGCATATATAAGTACAAATTGCTGTGTGGTACATCGAAATGGGCTGCGAAATTGCAGTAGAAATTGACCATTCAAAAGCACGCAAAACGCAGGGTTTACGCGTAGAATTCGCGTTTGACAGATCGATATAGATCGATCTTCCACTGTATTCTATTCTCACTTCTTCATCTCAATGGCTTGCGGTCTGCTGGACGTGGTATTGAAGTCAATCGTCCGATCCGTGGTTCTGCGGATTCAAGGCTGTGACAAGCAGGGGCAAAAGCGCCGGAGCCCAAGGCCTTGAGAGAGAAAATCGTGTGAGTGATCCCCCTCTCCTCGCCCTTAGAGACTGTGGCACTTTCTGAGGTTCAGCTTTGGGCTCAAAGCAGATTCGATAGCGCTGCCACTTGGTGAGCCATCAGGCTTGCAGTATTGGTCACTTCTAGTATATGTCTTGGATGGCAGACGGAATGAGAATTAGCCACGTCGTTGACTTGCTTGAATCGTCTCTCAAGTTTCCACTCAGTTTGTGTTGTCGTACTGGGAGGACAACTTTTGCTTGGTTATGGCTCCTCCGGCTTCTCTCCCTTGCTGACCAAATTGCGCTCCAATTCCATGTCTTGGCCGAGCGAAGTCTCTTGCGCTGCCCAAAGATCAGTATACATACCTCCCCTGTTCAAAAGTTCATGATGAGTGCCACTTTCTGCGACCTGACCATTTTTCAAAACGAAGATGATGTCGCTGTCAAATATAGTTCGCAATCTGTGAGCAACGAAGACGCTAGTCCGAGCTTTCTCCTTCAGTATGCTGTTGATATTCTGTAACAGCATCTGCTCGGTATAAGTGTCCAGTGCAGAGGTTGCCTCGTCGAAGAACAATAAAGGTGGGTCTTTCAGTATGAGTCGAGATACTGCAAGTCGCTGCTTCTCACCACCCGAAATCATCATACCGCGTTCGCCTACCATGGTATTGTAGCCGGCCGGTAGTCGCTCAACCAGGTCGTGGATCTTTGCTCTCTGCGCTGCCTTCCTAACCTCATCCCGGGTTGCATCGATTCTGCCATACCTGATATTATGTTCAATCGTGTTGTTGAACAGCGGGGTATCTTGAGGGACCACGCCGATCGCCTGACGCAAGCTATCAAGAGTCACCTCCCTAATGTCTTGACCATCAATGAGCACCTTGCCTGACTGGACATCGTAGAATCGAAAAAGTAGTCTCAGTATAGTCGATTTCCCACATCCACTAGGACCAACGATTGCTACCTTCTTACCCGGAGGTATGGTCAGAGTCAACTTCTTCAGGATCGGCCGCTCGGGGTGGTAGCCAAAAGTCACGTCTTGAAATTGGATCTCTCCACCTCGAGTCAATGCCAATGGTTTAGGCTTTGGTGGATCCTTTATTGTCACGTTGACTTTCTGCAGATTGAACAATGTTTCCATGTCAAGAAGAGACTGCCTTAATTCACGATAAACGGAGCCAAGGAAGTTGAGCGGTACCGAAAGCTGAAAGACAAGTTGATTTACCATCACCAGATCTCCGACAGTCAGATGGCCAGACGCGACGCCGTTGGCAGCCAGATACATCATGGATGCTAAGGCACTTGAGAAGATCACACCTTGTCCAGTGTTGAGGAATGATAAAGAAGTTGTGACCTTGATCGACGCAGCCTCGTATGCCTTAAGAGCTTTGTCGTATCTCGCAACTTCAAACTTCTCATTGTTAAAGTACTTCACGGCCTCGTAGTTGATCAAGGTGTCAACTGCCACGGTTGCGCCTTGATTATCTGCGGCATTGGCTTGCTTTCGAAACTTGGTTCTCCACGAAGTCGTAGTAATGGTGAAAGCCGTGTAAGCAACCATCGTCGCAGCGGTGATAGCAGCAAATTGTGGCCCGTATTGGTAGGTTAATATGCCGCACACCATAGATATCTCCAGAAATGTAGGGAAAATATGGAACAGCATCGAGGTGAGAATAAAGCTGATGCCTTTTGTTCCTCGATCTAGAGCCCTGGTCAATCCGCCAGTCTGCCGTGTGAGATGGAAATTGAGGTCTAGCCTTAAAAGATGCTGAAAAACACTGCATGCAACATTTCGGATAGCTTTTTGTGCAACGCTAGCAAAGACAGCGTTTCTCAGCTCCTGAAAGAGAGCGGCACCGATTCGGGTGACTCCGTATGCGACAATCATAGATCCTGCAACGGTCCATGCAGTACCTCCGACGGCCATAAAATCAACATTCATGGAGTCGACAATGCTCTTGAAATAGAATGGGACTTGAACATTCAAGATTTTGGCCCCAATTAAGAAGCTTAGAGCAGTACCGACGCGAAGTTTAGTGCCCAGCTCTCCTTTGGGCCATAGATACTTGGCCATCTCTTTCAAGATAGCCAGATCGACTTTTCTTTGCTCCTTATTCGAGAGAGCCTGCTCTGCTAAGAGAATATCCTTCTTCTCATCAGCAGTCAACTCGGATGCTGGTTTTGACTTCTCGAACGATTCGGTTTTGATACTCTCAGAAGCCTCAGCGTTCGTTAGACTTGCCTGATCGACGGTCGGAGAATGCTCGACCCGAGGTCGTTCATTCTGTCGACTCAATCTTCTGATGGATCTGAAAGCTCTCCTTTGCGCATACCACGAAGCGCTAAGACGTGGCATCCTGCTCAACGCCGCTGGCGCCAGTGACCTGAGATGAGATTCTCCAAACCGACAAAACATGGCAGAACTTGTATGAAGCATCTTGGCATTTGAAGAGCATTCCGGGCAGTGTAGGACAATGGGTTCAAGAAGGGCCAACACAAACTCATCAGAAGGTTGAAAAGGTTAAGAACATTGATACCCTCATTTTGTCCAAGAGGAAGTGTAAGACATCCAACCCCTGGGGCGATGTGAAAGGCGTTCAGTGAGTGACAGATTCCAGCCAAAATCGCGGGCAGCTCCGGGCCTAACTCATGCCGCCAACCTAAACCCATGTCACTGAATGCGTCTCCTTCCTTGTTGAGAATAGCATTCCCGCGATTTAGTGTCGTATTTCTTGGCAGAACGAACATCAACTTCAAAGTTTGCGGAATTCATCAAGCGATGGCCATTCCAGTCAGTGAGGGTTACATCAATTAAGTGTGGTTCAAAACCCATCGGCGCTGTCCTTTTGGCGGAGTGGTTGATGTGTCCCTTTCCTATTCCGCCGGCTTATGGGATAAGGCTCGAACAATGTAGTGCGCAATGCATATCTCATCCTCGAGTCACACAGCTATCGCTAGCGACGGCTTCCTCACCTGAACCAAAATTATGTTGTTGTGCAACCGATGAAACTCTAAATGAGATTTTTGTCACGAAAGCGCATCGTCCCCCTATGTGAGAGATGCCGACCTTTCGATCCCTCCTACTCAGCTCTCAGATAGTCTTTCTCTTGCACAGCATTGTCACAACATCCAAGACTCATCAAACTCATCCATGATGGCTTTACCGCTACTTTTCGCCTTTCTTTTCAGTGAAGCTTCCGCTCGAACCGTTCCTGACCAGGCGCTGGTGGTCAATTGGAACAGCTTCAATGCCTTAGAGACTGTACAACCTCCGTCTGTTACCAATGTAAGTCAGCAGATATAGCCATCCACTTGGATTTGTTACTAAGCCCTCTCTAGGTTTTTCTCCCTCCAGGCTTTACGGAAGAACAAGCCCTTGCAAAACCATTTCATATTTACGACGATGACTTCTATGATGTTATTGGTCCTAACCCCACCCTCACCGTTGTTGCCAGTACTGGCGTCGATCCTATCTTTCATGAGGCTGCCGTTTGGTAAGTTTCTTCCACAGTCTTTACCTGATGTATATGGGGCTAAGGGGCTTACAGGTATCCGCCAGCCAATGAAGTCTTCTTCGTGCAAAATGCCGGCGCTAAAGCCGCGGGAACAGGCCTGAATAAATCGAACATAATTCAGAAGATTTCCCTAAATCAAGTTGCAGCACTCTCAGCTGAGCGCAACGCGAGCGGACTTGTGGATGTGATAACTGTTAATGCTAACCCACCGATAGTCAATTCAAACGGTGAGGCTTAAGGGCTGCACTGCGATCAGTAAGTACGGCACTAAATCAATTGCAGGAGCAACGAACTACAGAGGCGAAATCGTCTTCACCAGTGAAGGTCAAGGCAACAGCACCGCTCCTGGTCTATGGGTAATGAATCCACAAGAGCCTTATAATACCACGGGTGAGTAGGTGGAATGCGTTTTCGTTTATGTCTTACTAAACCTTATTAAGTACTTGTTAACAACTACTTTGGCCGGCAATTCAACTCTCCTAATGACGTAGCCGTTAATCCACGTAACGGCGATGTTTACTTTACAGACTCTCTCTACGCGTATCTTCAGGACTTCCGTCCTCCGCCTGGCTTGCCAACTCAGGTATATCGATTCAATCCCAGTACAGGTGCAGTGACTGCGGTGGCGGACGGTTTTGAGCTACCAAATGGTACTTCCAGCGCCTGACCTTTGTCATATGACTAACCAACTAACACATACTTCAATAGGCATCACATTCTCCCCGGATGGTTCTTACGCTTATGTCACCGACACAGGTGCTCAATTGGCTTTCTACGGCTATAATCTCTCCGCCCCTGCTTCTATGTATAACTCCATGTTCTATTTTCGAGCATACTACACTTCTGACACTTTTCTAGCTATCGCTACACAGTCGAAGTGGATGGCACCTGGTCAAATCGCAAATTATTCTCGTACACCTCCCCCGGTATCCCCGACGGTGTCCACTGTGATACTAAGGGCAATGTCTACTCTGCCGTCGGCGACGGCGTGCAGGTCTGGAACCCTTCCGGCACCCTGCTTGGTAAGATATTCCTCGGAAGCGTTGCCGCGAACTTCAGGTTTGCGGGCAAGGGAAGGATGGTGATTCTTGCGCAGACGCAATTATACTATGCGACCTTGGCGGCCGAAGGGGCGGATCCGGTGAATGAATTTTGAAATTTGCGGTGGAAAAACTACCCAAATCGAATTGAGGATTAGTACGAGGCAGATGGACTCCATCCGCTGAGGAGCCTTGGTAACCCAGAGGAAGCTTGATCGAAAGATTACGCCAGCAGAGAAGAGTCCTCCATGCGAAGGGAAAAGAAGTAGGAAGTCGTAGATACAATCGTCTCAAACGGTTTCTTTCCAACAATTACTGGACTAGAACCTTCGATCTCGGTTCGTGATTCTGAGACACCGGTCGCAAATATCTTCCTTTAATGAGCTCCATTGTAACACTTTGTACATAAGCACTATGTGGAACCCTAGAGTCATTAGAGAGATAAAAGAAATGAGATTTAGAGCCTTTGACCTCAAATTCATCCCATCATGAGTTATACCTTGCTAAATAAAGGGTTTTGTCATTTGAAAAAATAATCAAAATAAGTATTGTGATCTTGCTGCACGCTTATCCTACATACGTAGTAGTACTACCATAGCAAAGTCTTTGATGACAAAAAAGGGCGCTGAGTACACCAAAATAGGCATAGTGCTATTTATTCGCTGACACAAGAGTGTGATTCCACTTGAGCAGATGCAAAATCCACGTCTGGCTCTGGTGTTGGATTTCCTTTCGTGCTTGAACATCTGAAGTGAGTAGATCTTATACGGTATAATCTATATGACCAAGTAAACAAGAAGAAAAAGGTGTTGTTCACGTCTCCCCAACTTCAGTCACGCCAGCATGCAACGCATCTTTCTCAACCTGACCCCACGGCTCTCTCTTCATCTCTCTCGTTTGTTCGAGAAACACGCTGGCATACCTGAGATACGCGGCAAAAGTGCCCTCTGCATGATCTGCATCTTCATTCCCAGGTTTCTCCCATAGGTTACCTAGAAAGACCGCGTTACCCTTGATACCATGTGAAACCTTCATCTGGCACGAATCTTTGACCAAGGCTTCCGCAAACATCTCCGCGTTTAGATAGAGATCATCTTGCAAGCTGCCCTTGTTGGCGTTTGATCTTCTTGCTGACAGATATTCAAATTGCTTATTGCCATCCCGGCCTGTAAGCTGCTGTGCGAGCAAACATTCTTGCATGGCGTCAAAAAATAGTCCTCGTGAATTCAAATACTTGCATCAACTGAAGCCGTCTGATGGATCTTCGAGGTGACTCAGCCGAGTGAAGCAGTAGAACCGAAGACCGTAGTCTGCAAGGGTCTTGGAGAAGAGAAGCTCCTGCTCGTCGGGCTCAGAGCGCGTAGCGCTGAGTTCGGGACGCTTGGCGTTAGCTTCCTGGGATGAGGGTTGAGGGTCCAGGTTCTCTGCGCTTGGTTTACCGGCTCGAATCCCGAGCTTTTTTGTTGACCCTGGGAGAGGCAAGTGCTTGAGAAGTGGGTGACTATGCATACTTGTCTGCTCGGTAACGCCTTTCCAGACCTTGAGATAGATGTCCATCCAGCGTTTGATGAACTCATTTCCCTTCCTCGCGGCGACGAAGCTGTTGAAAAGGGTCTTTCTATCGCCTATTATGTTGAGTGTGAAGCCGGCCAGTTCATACGGGTTTTGAGGGTCCTCCAATGCATGCCAGCATATATCGTCAAGATCTCGGAAGAGCAATGTGCCAACATCCATCCAAAAACCGCCATGCAGATAAACAAGCGGCAGACGGACAAGATCTGCGCTGTGTGGGCCGGTATGAGGTCCCGTCACGGCATTGTTGTTAAACGCGTCAGGCAGGAAAGCTGGACTAAAGAAGTTATAGACATTCAGTGACGAATTAGGAACCTTGTCGAGGACACGGATCGTCCATGAAGGCAGCCGGCGGGCCCAGTTGATCACGGTTCGTTGTACCCAAGGAGGCGCCTGAAGGAGTCCAGAATGCCAGTACGCCCATACATACTTTTCGCTAGTTACAGGGTGGTGTTGAAGAAGAGCAGAAACAATTTCTTTGTCAGATCTGGTGTCGAGCCGTGACTGTGGGATTAGTTTGAGTCCAGGTTGCACCGGCCAGGAGCGAGGTACGGAAGCACCGCCTGCAGCCTATTCACGTTGCGTTAAAACATGGGAGCCGCCAAAAGAGAATAGTAGCAGGATCACCTTTGCCTGAGAAGACTGTGTAGCTGCAGAATCAGACTCACTCAATGGCTTGGAGGGCATGTTGTAATACCTTGATTTCCTGTGCAGTTGAGGATTTGATTACGGGTTGCGCATGCTTCCTTAAAACACTTCATCAAGGCGGTGGAAATCCCTCACACCGCCATGGCTGCAAGCTGGACGGCCTGCTCTCGATGAGATGAGAGCAGGAGGTTTGGATGCATGTAGGCTCTTTTTTAATGGTGCCACACGAACCTCGAATTCGTCAATCACACGCTGGCATATCCACAACTTGGTGCTAACTCGTTTCCTGAATTGGTAATATCGAGCGTCCCTCCGGGTGCAGAGATGTGTAACTAGGCGACCGGGGCTTTTGCAGCTCATAAACAGGGTATGGGAGGTAAAGCATGACGCTGGTATTGCAGGAGAGGGTGTCCTCAGAAACATCATCCTCTTCAATCTCGAGCTGTTCTCGAGGTTACCCTAGACTATCCATGTGATATGCAGAAGGCGTCCATATGAGATCTTCTTCAGAAGAGTCTTCAGCCCCTGTGGTCACCCAGAAAAAGGCAAGGAAGAGACGACTTGAGCTTTAATAGGTAACCATGTAATTTTAAGCGGCTTCATCATCCCCTGCATTGTTTTGCAACCGACTAACTACTAACTAGTATGGTGACTAACAAGTTTCTAGATGCCAAGCAGCTTGGATGGCATGTACTTCAAGTTGTTACGGATTTGCTGAGGGAAAGAGAAGAGAAACAATCCATATATAGGCATACGTATCGATGAATACACTGTTCAACGGCTCGCAGAACTCTCAGCTTCTCCCCGTCTTCACAGCCCAATGAACTCTTACAACATCCCCAACTCTTGGTCTCATCTTCCTCATGCATTCCAAGTCGTCATCGCCTAAGCATTCTTCTTAGCCATGGTATTCAACGCGCTTCCATTCTTGAACCACTCAATCTGACCCTCGTTGAAAGTATGCGAGAGCTTGCATTCCCAGGCCTTACCGTCCTTAGGATGAACTCTCATTGTTAGTGGCTTGCCAACTGCTAGCTCAGTGCACATAATATCGACTTTGTCGTCTGGGTTAATCTTGTCGTAATCGGCGGGATCTGAGAAGGTCAACGGGAGCATGCCTTGCTTCTTCAAATTCGTTTCGTGCTGTCGCGTGTTAGCAAACAATTCAGGCTGACCAGGGGGATAGTCATGCGCTTACAATGCGGGCGAAACTTCGGGTGATAATAGCCAGACCACCAAGATGCCTTGGCTCAAGAGCAGCATGTTCTCGCGAGCTACCCTCACCATAATTCCAGTCACCAATGACAACCCACTTGATACCATGCTTCTTATATTCTCGGGCGGTGGCAGGAACGGCGTCGACCTCGCCGGTCTGAAAGTTCCTGACTTTGTTGGCTTCGCCATTTTCGGCGTTAATGGCACCGATCAACATGTTGTTGGAGATGTTATCCAGATGCCCACGGTACTTGAGCCATGGGCCAGCCATTGAAATATGATCCGTTGTCGTCTTGCCTTGCGCTTTGATCAGGATCGGGATATCCAGCGCATCCTTGCCATCCCACGACTGGAAAGGTTCGAGTATTTGCAATCTATCGCTGGAAGGGGACACTTTTACTTCAACCGTGTTGCGGTCTGCCGGTGGGGCTTGGTAGGTATCACGGCCAGGATCATATCCACGAGCAGGAAGTCCATCGCCAGTGGGCGCCGAGAGCATAAATTCCTTGCCATCTTTGTCCTTCAAAGGATCTGTCAGAGGATTGAACTTCAACGTGCCAGCCAGTGTCATCGCAACGACGAGATCAGGTGAGGTAACGAAGGCATGTGTAGCGGGATTGGCATCATTTCGGCCGGTAAAGTTTCGGTTGTAGGAGGAAATGATTGAATTGGCCTCTCCTTTCTTCACATCTCGACGATCCCATTGTCCAATGCAGGGCCCGCAGGCATTTGCAAGAATGATACCTCCAAATTCCTCAAGCGTCTTGAGTTGGCCGTCTCGTTCGATTGTGGCCCGGATTTGCTCTGATCCTGGTGTGACTGTGAAGACAGACTTGGCCTTCACACCATGGTTCATCGCATCGGTGGCGATTGATGCAGCGCGAGACATATCCTCATACGATGAGTTGGTGCAAGAACCAATCAGTCCTACTTTGAGTTCCTCTGGCCACTTGTTGGCCTCCACAGCGTCCTTGAATTGCGAGATAGGTGTTGCAAGGTCGGGCGTGAAGGGACCATTGATATGAGGCTCAAGCTCAGACAAATTGAGCTCAATAAGTTGGTCATACTCGGCACCCTCGTCTTCATGAAGCTCAGAGTTGTACTCGCGCGCGAAGTCTCCAATCGCTTGACGCTTCGTGGCCTTCAGATAGTCGTACATACGATCATTGTACGGGAAAAGCGAAGTTGTTGCACCGATTTCGGCTCCCATGTTGCAGATCGTTCCCATACCAGTGCAGGAAAGGGAGGAAACACCAGGACCATGGTACTCAATGATGGCGCCAGTGCCACCCTTGACGGTAAGGATACCGGCAACCTTTAAGATGATATCTATAGCACGTTAGAAACAGGACTTGCCTCCGCCTGCTAAGGGCAAAATCACCTTTAGGTGCAGTCCAGCCAGACAATTCACCAGTAAGTTTTACACCGATCACTTTCGGGGCTTTCAACTCCCAGGGCAGATTTGCCATGACATCGACAGCATCAGCTCCACCGACACCGATGGCAGCCATTCCAAGTCCACCAGCGTTGGGTGTATGCGAGTCAGTGCCAATCATTAAGCCACCTGGAAATGCATAATTCTCGAGAACGATTTGATGAATGATACCAGATCCAGGCCTCCAGAATCCAATATTATATTTTGCGCACGAAGAAGACAAGAAGTCGTAGACTTCCTTGTTGATCTCTTGTGCCCTCGCCAGGTCCTTGTCCCCTCCAATTTGCGCTTCAATAAGATGATCGCAGTGAACAGTCGTAGGGGTCGCTACGGATGGCATGCCAGCCGACATGAATTGCAAAATAGCCATTTGAGCTGTTGCATCTTGACAGGCCACACGATCTGGTCGGAGTTTGAGATATGAGACACCCCGCTCGATATCTTGCCCGTGCGGATCGTCCAAATGTGAGTATAGGATTTTTTCTGCATATGTGAGAGGTCGGTTCAGGCGGCCACGGACTATCGAAAGGTTCTCGGACATTTTCCTTGAATCGGGTCAGAAAATGCTATCGCAAGCACCTCATGCTCAAGGGGAAAGGGTTCGAGGACTGCAGTGTAGCGACGGGCAGACTCAGGTACAGGAGATCTGCCTAGGGATGTCTTACTTGTAATTGATGTAGTTGCCCTGTGTTTGTAGACCAGGTTAGTTAACTATTTTCAAAGTCACTGTTACTGTAGCTGGTGAAGGACTTTTATACTTCCAGCACGACCGCTTACCTTCTCCCAATTGCTCATTTCCACCTTTTTATCGAGTGGAGCATCGCGGACTGTGGCCAGAGCACGAGTATGAGGAATCTTTTGGATGTCGTGAGCATGGCTATTGATGCTAAAGGGCTGTCCACTTACAGCTCGAGCCCTTACGCCCTACACGATATGTCAGCCATGGTCAAAATCAGACGACGAAGGGAAATCATGGCCATCAACTGCGTGGAGTGGCCCAGGGGTACGAGCAAATCGTTATCTGATCAGCAAAGGCGGAGCTTAGGGGAAGCTTACCAGGGAGCACACTCGGCCGACAGACCTTGTTGAAAACATGATGGCGGCGATATTGAAGCTTCAGAATGTGTCCAGAGGTTGGCAAGTCCCTCAGCTTGCCAGAGATTTAGGTATCGACAGAGGGTGGAGAAGTTGTGGGTGTAGTGTAGATACGTGATTGTGAGGGAGAAGGACGGCTTGGTCGCTCCCAGCGCCCGAAACTGGGTGGAGGCAACTGGACCTTGAGAATCTGAAGAGAACGTACTTAATTGATAATAGCTAAGCTAAATTCGATAACTCTCTTATCCTACTACGCAGTCTTTGCTCTAAACCGCGTAATTAATTGTATGCTAGGCATTAGCCATTCCGGCGCACTGGGATTGCTACTCAGTGGTTTGCACATGGGCGACAGCCAGTGTGAGAGCTCCCATTACTGTGCAATACTACGGTATAAGGCATAAGTATTGTTAGCTTCAAGCTAGAAATTCTGTATTTTACATAGCTTGAGGAAGTTCCACTTTACTGAAACGACGTTGAGTCTGTATGGTTCATAGAACAGAGCCAATCACCATGATTAATGAGGGGTCAAGACTTACGATAGCTCCGGAGGATGCCAGACCCTTGTATCAAATACTAGCTATCACTAGCTCATACTAACAATACTTATGCCTCCTACCGTAGTAGGGGATACTCATCACAACACCAACTATCGACGGTCCTCAAAATCTAGAAGTAGTACAATCGTTCACTCATGAGATGCCATGCAGAGAATCAAAACCCAAGGACGCCATATGTCTGCATGATCAAGCTTAGACTCCCGCGGAACGAACACAGTTGAAGCAGCGTTGTTTTTGGCACATGCTCCCCCTCCAAAGGTTCTGCCCTCGGCCTGCTCCTTCAACTTCCCCGCACACGCCACACTGCGTTGATCACCTGCCAAGGCCACTCTAAATCATTTACGTAGTATTATTTTTCTCTCACAAGTTGATCAAGCAGCAGTCCATAGGATAGAGTTGGATTTGAGCCTCCTCAAATATGGGCAGCATTCGACGAAGCAAGACGAAGCGCAGGACCAGGTACACCCAACCATTCCTTGCCAGGGTGCCTCTCTTAATACGCTTGAACAGAGACCTCGATCAGGTGAAAGCTGACATTGCCTCCTCGAAGCACCTTGCTCGATATCAATCCACCAAAGCAGCCGAAGATTTACCTGGGTTGGGACAATGGTACTGCATTGAATGCGCAAAGTGGTTCGAAGGAGAGCACAACCTGGTGGCCCACCGCAAAGGGAAGAACCACAAGCGACGGTTAGGGTTCTGCGATAAAAGCTCGTTGACCTGAGGCTGACTCCTGCGTTTCAGCGCGCGATTCTTGAAAGAAGAGGCTCATACGCAAAAGGCTGCTGAAGCGGCGGTAGGTTTGACTAGGGAGGATAGATCCTACGCAGACCAAACCATGGACATTGAAGAGGAGCCTCAAACCAAAGATTGAACGGCGCAATAAAGGTTTTGTGAAATGATCGAGACAAGTTCAGCCCAGAGGATTGTAGTCCTTATTTCTGGTCAAGTCTTAGCGCAAGAAACGCACAGGCTAGTGTACGTCTACGGAAGAAGAGCTGAGCCAACAGGTTCTCAATGGAAACACCTGCGACATATAGGGCTTGTTCTGAGCAGCTCAGGAGGAGGCCTTGTAGGTTGATACGGCGATCGGCAGACAGAGGATGCCTTCACAGGTCGGCCGAGGCCCTTGCTTCTGCTGCAGTGGAGGCATTTCTCGTGCTGTCAGAGGGAGAGAAGAGAGCCATGAGCTTCTCATAAGTGTACCACTACAAGAAGTGAGCATGTGGGAAGAAACAGGGAAGTATTGAAAGAGAACCTGTATCGCATTCACAAAAAATGCACGCACGCTACACACGGTCAACCCGCGATAAAATGCTACTAATCCCTCGCTCTTGAAGATGCTTCTCGCCAATTTAAGAGAGCTATTTCTGGATGCTTGACATCGTGGTTCTTGTTTATCTTCCCAGCCTTCAGCCTGGATACGGGTTTTGATCACGTCAAGCGGGTAGATGGAAGCCCACGTGATGATGCCAGCGACTCCACCACTGACCAAGACATCGATACCTGCTGTATCCAATTCAGGAGCAGTACGATGGTATGCAAAGAGCCGTCTGCAAAGCTCATACGAAGCGAAATAGAAACCGTACCCTACTGAATCTCGAACGCTGGTTATAGCACCTGCCAGATACAGTCCTCGTACGCCATGTTCTCGCCAAACATGTTTAAAGATGGTCAATGAATTGGTCTTAGTTCCGGCGTGAAGTTGTGTACGACATTTGATTAGTTCTGAAGGAGCAGACACGATCCAGCTAGCGATACCTCCGGTAGCCCCAGCAATCCATACTGTGTGTAGACCGACGCCGTGCAAGTGCGTAGGATCTGTGATAGACGGATCAAGTCTTCTCAAGGATCGATTGTAGGTCATGAAAAGCAGTGAATTGAGAGCACCATATGCTAGGATAGGAGCTGCCGCACCTGCTCAAGGAATACACTCAATCAGACCCCAAAACGTAGGAAGAAGTCAGAACGATACAACATGCCTTTGAGCAAAGCAGTAGCGTTTCTAAGCTTCGATGCATGTGAAAAGGGGATCGAGACATGGCGGCCAGCTTGTAAGTGAATCTTGACAACATCGAGTGGGTTGCCCACCGAGATGCTTACGGCACCACTGATATAGCCAGCCCAGAAGTCCGATGACATCTCAATATGTAATGTAAGACTATTCCTCTATGAGTTGATGGCCATGGGTCTAGTAAAGTGGACTTGATTTGTGCTAACAGCTTTGAGATCGAGGCAATCGTTCTTCTGGACGAGCCTAAGCCAGAGCTATGATCAAAAATCAACACTGTTATGGGAGAGGTGGTGGAGATACATTAGCGGACAACTCTAGCCAGATAGAACTCACATCGAAGAGAAGATTTTGATACGGAGTACTGGTTGGGATTGTGATTGAAAGTACGGTCACGTGATGACGCGTCTCTTGGCACATCTCCGACGCGTCTCCTCGATTTGCCACAATACTCTCTGGTTGTGTAGTATTCATAAGCGCGGCTCCTCGCATGCCTACTGAGCACTGCTTTACGAAATGTAGGTCTGCTTGGTGAAGCTTTTGAGCAATTGCTAAGATCCTCTAGGATACGACCCAAGGTTGCCTGTATCGAAGCTGGAAAAGAGAACATCCCGCCATCGAAAGCAACTAGGCTGAGTGGTGGTTCTACAAATTCGCTGGACCGCCTGATAAAACCTTTCAAGTGTCCTGGGTCATCTACAGTCTCTCGAACATCAGAAAAGCCAGCAAGGAAGCGGCGGAAAGTCAACTATGCAAATGCAGACGGGGAGGCGGAGGATGGGGACAAGCCATGGACAAATGAAGATCGCCTTGCTCTTGCAAACCGAGAGGCAAACCGATTTCCTATATTTCAGGTCAAGGACAAAGAGTCAACCTTTCGAGCGCGATTTGCTGTCCCCATGGTCAACAAGAATGCGGGAGGTTACAATTCTTCTGGACCGTCCCGGTCCTTGGGCATGAGGACTGGCGCATCATTTATTGTCAAACCACTGCATGACCCAAGCGGGGAATTCGCAATTGTCCTGTACGACCCGACCGTCGACGGTAAACCTAACACTGGTCCGGGGGATGTCGGGGTCGGGGCCAAAGAGAAAGAAAAGGCAGTTCTAGATGTCCCGTTGATGCACAAGACTCTAGCCGATATTCTGGGCCTCAAGAAGAAAGTTGAAGAACGAGCGAAGGTGCCAGTAGTGATTGATCCCAAGCTGGCAAAAGTTCTCCGGCCACATCAAGTAGAGGGTGTGAGGTTCCTATACCGGTGCACGACAGGTCTGATCGATGAGAATGCTCATGGATGTATCATGGCAGACGAGATGGGACTGGGTAAAACGTTACAATGTATCGCCTTGATGTGGACATTGTTGAAGCAATCACCGGATGCAGGAAAGACAACGATTCAGAAATGTGTTATCGCTTGTCCTTCGAGCTTGGTCCGAAATTGGGCCAACGAGCTTGTGAAATGGCTTGGTCCAGATGCTGTCACACCGTTTGCTATTGATGGAAAAGCATCTAAAGCAGAATTAACGTCGCAACTGAGACAATGGGCAATCGCGTCAGGACGAGCAGTTACTAGGCCAGTACTGATCGTGTCGTATGAGACTTTGAGACTCAACGCCAATGAATTGGCTGATACTAAGATTGGACTTTTGCTTTGCGATGAAGGTCATCGGTTGAAAAATGGGGAAAGTCTGACCTTTACGGCTCTCAACGCTTTGAAGGTAGACCGTCGTGTCATCCTTTCAGGAACTCCTATCCAGAATGATCTGACAGAGTATTATTCGCTCATCACTTTTGCCAACCCCAATTATCTGGGATCCCAGAACGACTTCCGCAAGAAGTTCGAGTTACCCATCCTCCGTGGACGAGATGCGGCAGGTTCTGACGCAGATCGGCAGAGAGGGAACGAGGCCACTGCGGAGCTACTACGGTTGGTGAACAAGTTCATCATTCGCAGAACGAATGACATTCTTTCGAAGTACCTACCCGTCAAATACGAGCATGTCGTCTTTTGTAAGATGGCTCCCTTTCAGCTTGACTTGTACAACCACTTCATCCACAGCCCTGACATCAAGAGCCTCCTCCGAGGCAAGGGCAGCCAGCCATTGAAGGCAATTGGCATTTTGAAGAAACTGTGCAACCATCCTGACCTGCTCGATCTCGCAACTGATCTTCCCGGTAGCGAAAAGTATTGGCCGGATGATTATGTTCCCAAAGACTCTCGAGGCCGCGATCGTGATGTGAAGCCGTGGTATTCGGGCAAGATGCAAGTTCTAGATCGCATGTTAGCACGGATAAGACAAGACACCAATGACAAAATTGTCTTGATCAGCAATTACACGCAAACGCTTGATGTCTTTGAAAGGCTGTGTAGGTCAAGAGCCTATGGCTGTCTCCGCCTTGATGGCACCATGAATGTCAGCAAGAGACAGAAGCTTGTCGACAAGTTCAACAATCCCGAAGGTGAGGAATTCGTCTTCCTCCTTAGCAGCAAGGCTGGTGGGTGTGGGCTGAATTTGATTGGTGCCAACCGACTCGTGCTTTTTGATCCTGACTGGAATCCAGCAGCGGATCAACAGGCATTGGCTCGAGTTTGGCGTGATGGACAAAAGAAAGACTGTTTCGTCTACCGATTCATGGGCACAGGAACGATCGAGGAGAAGATTTTCCAACGACAATCTCACAAGCAGGCACTGTCATCCTGCGTGGTCGATTCGGCTGAAGATGTAGAGCGGCATTTCACACTGGACTCGTTGCGAGAGCTGTTCCAATTCAAGCCGGACACCACGAGCGATACTCACGATACGTTCAAATGCAAGAGATGTCGGCCAGATGGAACTCAGCACATCAAAGCGCCGGCTATGCTGTACGGTGACACCAGCACCTGGAACCACTTTGTCAACTCAGGAGGGGAATGTGGGCCCTTGTCGAAGATACAGGATCTGCTGCTCAGACAGGAGACTACAGAGGACGCGGTGAGCGCTGTCTTCCAATATATAAGCCATTGAGGAGGATGTTGTAGCTTGAGACTCGCGATTACAACAATACAGATGACGCTTGCTGCTGTTGTTGGAGACCTGTCAGAGCTCGTAGTTCGCAATGCAATGACCAGTCATAGACCGCAAAGCAAGTCTTCGATCTGACATCTCGAACATGATCAAGACTGACAATGTAATATATCATGTCCCACATCCCATGCTGTTACCCTGAAACCGTAGCGTAGTACGGAGTCGGGCCCCAAAAGTAGTGCAAATACGCAAATATTAGCGTCAGAGACTACTCTAGACTAGCTGCTCTAGCACTTATACTAATTTGTATGGAACTTAGAACAGGATTACTCCTCCTTGCTCTTAACGCTAGATACTCTTTATCATCGCTATTCTTACGCTCAATTGCTTGGTATTGAGTTTTTCTATTGATAGATTGCAGTTTTGAGAGCTTGCGCTTGACTCTAGTACCTGTCTTGCTGCGTTTGAAGCCCTGAACGCCCTCTTTGTACTTATTACCCCTCTTAAGAAAAGAGAAGGAGGAGGAGGAGGAGGAGGAGGAGGAGGAGGAGGTTCTGCAGCTATGAATTCGCTATCAATATCAGTGTAGAGCTCAACTGTTATAGGTAGCTCTTAGGGCCTACCAGGCTGCCATACAAATTAGTGTGTGTACTAGGTCTAAACTAAGCAGCGCCAGTGAGGCTCTAATATTAGCGTATTTGCACTACTTTTGGGGTACGACTCCGTACTCCGTATTGTACCGCCTATTTTTCAGCAGCCTTGCACGGAAACATTTGCCGGAGCCGCGGAAGCGACTGGTGCTTTCAAGCATTGTACCACGCGACTGCAGCTTTGATTACTCTCAAGCGCATAAGCTCATTGACGGCGTGTCATTGAGTTGGGACGTGTACTACGTAAAGGTAAAGGTGTGCCACAGCCTCGATCCATCCCAACGTACTTGTTGCTGAATCACCACGCTACCCAATGCTCAACCGGCCAGACGATTTCATTTTTGATAGGGCACGATATGAGCGCCACCGATAACAATAGACTACAATGGACCCAGCCGTGCAAAGATTGCTGACAGACAAGCTTTACGACAAGAGAAAACAGGGGGCTCTCGAGTAAGCGCTTCCCATCCACCACGCTTCCAGAAAACAATGTCGGTTGAGTATGACGCAGGTTAGAACGCCTGGTCCGTGAAGCAGTCGCGGGGAAAGAGTACGAGCGGATCCGAAAGATTGTGGAACAGCTTTGTCACGAGTATGCCTATGCGGTGCATCAGCCACACGCCAGGAATGGCGGATTGATTGGTCTTGCTGCCGCCTCCATTGCCTTGGGCTCTGTTGGTCTACTCTCTTCGCCTTCTCACTTTTGTCTTTTCTGATATATGCTCTTGACAGGAAGAGGTTGCCCGCTATCTGCATGAGATCGTACCACCAGTACTCGCATGCTTTACTGATCAGGATGCCCGGGTACGATATTATGCTTGTGAAAGCATGTACAATATCGCCAAGGTGGCAAAGGGGGAGATTCTGGTCTTCTTCAATGACATCTTCGACGCGCTGTGCAAGGTGTGACTCTCGCGCTTGACTACAGATGGACTTGGCTGATTTATACACAGCTCGCAGCAGACTCAGAGCTTTCTGTGAAAAATGGTGCGGAACTTCTGGACCGCCTGGTTAAGGATATAGTTGCCGAATCCGCTGCCTCATACGTCTCCGTCCTAGAGTACAATGAGAAACGTGCTGGAGGAGATGGTCTCGATCCCGAGACATCAAGCGCTGATCTGCCCATGGCATTCTCTTTAGCCAAGTTTATCCCACTTCTGCAGGAGCGCATCCATGTCATCAATCCGTTCACTCGCACATTTCTAGTCTCGTGGCTGACGCTTTTGGACACCATCCCCGATCTCGAATTGGTCTATTACCTTCCAGACTTTCTCGGTGGGCTCTTCCGCTTTCTCAGCGATCCCAATCGCGACGTCTATGTTGCAACCCAGGGTCTGCTGGAAAGATTCCTCACCGAGATCAAGAAGATTGCGAAAATCAAACGTGGGATTGAAGAGAGCCGAAGGAGTCGAAACAGTGACCGTGCAAAGGGATCCCCAGAGAGTCCTGCAGGCAGCGGACCGACTGGTGATAGTGCTTCGGCCGATAATGCTATTGAAGATTCGGATTCAGAGACTGCTCGGGAACTCCGCAGCGATCAAGAAGGAGATTGGATTCCTGGTCAGGATGTGCAAATTGATTACAGTAGGATATTGGAAACTCTTCTTCAATTTGTGGATACCACCACGCGGTCGAATACTGATCCCCCAAGATCGGACGGTGTCAGTCGAGAAAAGGAACAAGAGATCGGCATTGTTGCTCTTCGATGGATTGACAGCTTTTTCGAAATCAGCCCAGAGGATATTCTACAATTCGTCCCTCCACTTCTCTCGCAAGTATTACCAGCCCTGTCCGCACATTCAGATCAAGTCCGGACAACAGCAAGTCGAGTCAACAGATCATTGATGGATTATATAGTGACCTTGCAAGACAGCACCACTTCGGACGACAAGCTAATGCCACCACCTTCCACCGTCCCTATCAACTTTACCAAGACTACCGACTTACCCGATCGAAGAGCATCAGCGCCAACCATCAAACCGCTCACTGCCTCCACAGAATCGCTTGAAAGAACAAAGAGCCAAGCGGGAGAATCGACGCTGAAGAGCAGCAATCCTCCAAGTCCTCCAGCCAAAGCCGATCTCGATTATGCTGCTGCTGTCAATGCATTGACGCTGCAGTTTCTCAATGAACACGAGGCGACACGGGTCGCGGCTTTGGGTTGGCTCATCATGCTGCATAGAAAGGCACCCCGAAAAGTATTAGCATTCAATGATGGGACCTTTCCAGCACTGCTTAAAACCCTTTCCGATCCCGCAGAGGCGGTTGTCACTCGAGACCTTCAGCTGCTATCGCAGATATCCCGAAACAGTGAAGATGGATATTTCACGTCCTTCATGGTCAACCTTCTCCAGCTCTTCTCCACCGATCGAAAATTACTCGAGATCCGGGGCAACCTGATCATCCGACAGCTCTGCATGAATCTTGTACCAGAGCGCATATACCGAACCCTCGCCGAGTGCTTGGAAAAGGATGAAGACATCGAATTTACCAGCATCATGGTGCAGAACCTCAACAACAATCTCATCACCGCACCGGAGTTGGCTGATCTGCGGAAAAGACTCCGCAATCTTGAGACCAAGGACGGGCAGATGTTCTTCGTCGCACTATTCAAATCGTGGTGCCAGAACGCTGTAGCCACCTTCTCCCTCTGTCTGCTCGCCCAAGCCTATGAGCAGGCGTATCACCTGCTCCAGATCTTTGCTGAGCTGGAAATGACCGTCAATATGCTGATTCAAATTGACAAACTTGTCCAGCTGTTGGAGTCACCTGTCTTTACCTGTTCGTCCAGCCTCTGTTTACATATTATTACGTGTTGGACATGTTTCAGCTAACGCTTTCTTCTGCAGACCTCCGCCTGCAACTTCTCGAACCAGACCGCTACCCCTACCTCTATAAGTGCCTGTATGGACTTCTCATGCTTCTGCCCCAATCTTCCGCCTTCGCAGCCCTCAAGAATCGTCTGAATTCTGTTTCCGCCATCGGCCTCCTCCATACACCAGCGGCATCCTCGTTCGGTGCAGGTGGAGCGCGATCATCGTAGGTCACACTTAACCCTCCATTGTGTTGCTCCTCTGCCCGCCTATCACGCAGCGTAAAAGCGCTAATCCCTCCCCTGCACACAGCATAATGCCGTCCAACCTCAATCACCCACCCGGCCTAACATCCACCTCCAGCACCCCTAACATCCCCGGCTCCCTAACCTCCTCCAGCACCTCCGCCCCCAACAACCCCACAGCCCCAACCCTCGCATCCGCCGGCGGTGGAGGGGGCGC
>NW_006916129.1:54999-112152 GCF_000464535.1 Endocarpon pusillum Z07020
GCTCGACCTCCGACCCGAACAACCCGGGCGGCGGCGGAGGAAGCGAAAACGTCATCAAGTGGGGTGAATTGCTGGAGCGGTTCCGACAGATCCAGGAGAAAGCCCGACGGAGGAACAGGGCTTTACTTCGCGGCGATGGAGATGAAGAGGATGAGGATGAAGGCATGTTGGATGAGGGGACCAACCAGAGTAGCAGGACGGATTTAGGAGCGGGTGTAGGAGAGAGGGGGAGGGGTAATGGGAACGCGATTGGGAATGCGACCAGGGGGGGTGGAGAGAAGGCATTACCGGATATCCCTGTGATGACGGGGTTGAGATCTGCGCCGCTGGCTGGCGGTGCGGGGAGATCGGGCATGGCGCCGCATCATCCGGGCGGTGGGCTTGGCTCGGGTGCTGGAGCAGGTGCTGGTGCCGGGGTGGGTAGAGAGGCGGGTCGATTCGCTGGTGGTGCTGGACCCGGCTATGGCTCGCGACTGTTGACGCCGGGACCGTCTCGGGCCCGGGTGCCGGAATGCCGCCAGCAGGCGCAGGAGGGCCCGGTCACAGGAAGAGTAAGAGCAGCATCTCCGGATTCGGGAGGTTGAATCTCGGCGGTGCCGGCGCGAGGAGAGAGGTGCTGGTGCTGCTGGCGCTGCTGCTGCTGCTGCAGAGAAGAAGTGATGTTCATGCGAGGTAGCTGAGCACTTATCGGACGCGTCTGCTGAGATGGAGAGATGGAGAGAGAGGGATGGGCGGACAGTACCATATAGATCAGCAGGCTTGGACGAAATATCATCACTGTACGCTTATCGTGCATTGCATTTGTTTCCGTGGATCATCGCCACGCCTCTTCTAAGCACCATATATGTATATATATATATACCTTAGCGGTATTTCTTCGAATGTTGGCAGTGGCTGGATTGCATATTTATGGGAGTCGGGGGTGGTAAGAGAAAGTCAAGCGATAGGTGGAAACAAAACGTAGACAGACAGAGAGAGAGAGAGAGAGAGAGGATGATGTCTACTCGAGTTATTAGAATTTCGGGAGTCTTTCAGGGATGTACGAAGCATTATCGCTGTCTATATCGAGATCAAACCCCACCTCTCGAAGTTGGGTGAACGATGTTTGATGCACAAATTCGCTCCGCAGTGCAGCAAGCAATGACCAAATTAAACGATGGGCTACTGTTTCCGCCCCCGGGACCCACAGACGGCCCCATCGCAATAGGAAATCATCATATCTCATTCATACCCATGCTCGCTCCCATTCCCCCGCGGCTTCACCATCTAAAACCTTTCCCAATGTGTATACAAAAACCGAAAAACTCTGTACTGGAAACCTCCCCCCCGTCTTCCCATCCATCTGATCTGCACATCCCAGGTCCCGATTCTTCTTTTTTTGTCCCCCTAATCCACCATTCCCATACTCATGCGATCCTTCTCGACGTCGAATCGGAATTCTCTCTTGTCCTCTTTGAAGGCGTCGGTGCCGTCAGCGCCCCAGCCCTGTTTCGGCGGTTCCCAGCTCTGTCCTCGCGAGTTCTTGCTGATTGCTGATGATGATGTGGCCGGTGAGTCTGGGGCGGTGAGGGTCGAGTTTCGCGCTGAGGAGGTGGCGAATGATGACGCGGTCAAGGAGTGCCATGATAAGCGTTTCGTGCGAATGCCGCTGCTGTGATGAGGGTTTGTGCGAGCTGAGGATGGGGCCGGCGCGGATGTGAAGGAGACGGTGGTGGGAGAGGTGGGGGGGTGTTGGTGTTGGCTTGCGGCGTAGGTGCTGGAGGAGGAAGTGAATTGCGGGATAGCATGGGCGTTCGAGGAGCTCGAGTCTGCGGTCTGGTAGATGTATTCGCCGTCAACGTATTGGGCGGTTGGGCCAGCTTTCCTGCGGGTGGTGTATCTCTTCTCGAGGCGAAGGAGTTCGAGGCGGTTTTGGAGCTTGGTGAGGAGACCCATCGGGTGAACCTGTCGACTGGGGCAACACGGCTCCCGGTTGATGTACGTTCCAAGACAGGTTTTGAAGATTGTACCGAAGATAGGTCCAGAGCAGATGGAAGCCCCGCTAGCTGCTATGTAATCAGCAGCGTGTAAGACTCGGCGACAGTTGGTGGCCGAAGATGTGTCAAAGCCGTTGAGTGGCAAGCAGGTTCGGCTATGGGCTTCGGATGGAAATCTCGAACGGTCTCGGCTGCAGGATGCTTCTTTCTCTAACGCTTGCTCAGGTGCATGAGCTACAGGTTGGTCAAAGTATCTCCAAGTGGAAGGGGGTCGACTGACAGCTGCATGCGCAAGACTAACGCAACCTGAAATGACATGTAACGGACAAACAGCGTTGAGGACAGCGGGTCGGGCTGGTCGAGGGGGAGCTCACAAGAACAATTCTCGAAGATCAACAGGTAGAAGATGGTAAGAAATGGTGGTTGCCCAGAGATTTCCGAACCAGCTCTTGATTGAGAAATAGAAATAGACTAAGGAGGCGCTGTAGGGAAGCCATACTTTGCCCACCCCAACAGACAGGATAGATAAGACGGCCTTCAAGGTGTCCCCGGCGCATTGCGCGCCAGGGAGACAAGTATTGACTTTTCGATTAGGAAGCGTCATTCTACATCTCCGCAATTAGCGGTAGCGGCTCGGAGGACTTGGATCTTGACTTTGTACTTGGACCTGGACCGGAGGACCTGGAAGCTGCAGCACCGGCAGCGGCCAGGAGGCCAGGACCAGAGGACCTCCGGACCGAAGGCAGACCCAATGCTAAGCATGGTTGAGCCATCCTTTATCACGGTAGGCGTTGTCATTGGGAAGATGTTATTTGCCCAGCTGGTTGGGTTGTTGGTGATGCCGAACCAAGGCACAACGGGAGATTGTCACGGGCTAAAAACAGTTGATGGCCGGACAATGATCTTGGTTGTAACTAGAATTAAGAAGACATCGGGCACGAGCTTGTCGTCCTCAACGATACGTAGTAACAACTTTGGCCCTGAATGATTCGTTGAAGCGTTGCACAGTGCCTGTGTGACCAATGCTGTACCCCAGAAGAGGCTGCCATGTGACAGCAACTCCTGCATATCGCACCTGGAAGGGCCGGCAGTCTAGGGATAGAGTTTAGCGTTTCGGCATCACCAAGGGGTAAGTTTGTGGGGCGCTTAACCATATACCCTAACTATTTATTCTACACGTGGGCGTCATGCACTGTCACTGCAGGAAATTGGCACCAAATTGAGATGTTTTTTCCGTAAAGAAAATGCAGAGGGAAATATTGATCCCCTTTGCGGTGAAATCGATGGACTCATGCATTGTATTGATGTATTGATGTTATCCTTTTGATTATCAGGTCGACGACGGCCAGAGCTGATCAATTTAACCATGATCCATGTCTTTGGGGCCAATCAACTCTCAGCTTCCCTCTCCTCCTTTGCATTTTGCTGTCTCCTTATTTTGTTTTCCTGGAACAGACAAGACTTAGCTCTTCCAATACATTTAAGCTCACCTTTTCTTTGAGATTGTTCGCCATTTTCAGACTGCAGAAACTGCCACATGACTTTTGTATCACCAAACAGGATCCAAGACACCTCGATTTGTCCTTGTTTGCCAGGTAAGCCACCGCAGCCTCAACAACCCAATCGACGACCAGTTTGTAAAAGCCAGCTCAAGTGTTGCCCCTTTGTAGAACTGCATGTTCATGGATGATGTGATCAGACAGATGAATTTGGTGTGCCTCATTACAGGTCTTGCCCTGGACGAATTGTGTCCCACAAATCTGAGCTTGCCACAAAATATTCAAAGAGGAGCCAGGCCATTGGTCCATAATGGGATCGTGCTGGCTCTCCATGGACAGGCGATCAAATCACCCCAAGCATGTTTCGGAGAACAAAGACTCCTTGATCAAGATCGTCTTTGGCACCCGCAGGGCCTCCTGTTCAGGTCCAACATGAATGCCAGTTAGCGAAAAGCAAGAAGCTGTAACATGATTAGTAAGTCATAAGAGATCACTTCGAAGGGAGCGATTACTCACGGCAGCGTCTACTCCATGCTTGACTTGGTAGTAATACGGCGAAATACCTAAGACGAGTGAAGTATTGCAAAACGTAATATTGCAGAACGTAGAACCTTCAGATGTGAAGTTCAAGGGCAATCTAGCAACAGACTTTATGTGCGGGATGAGATGAATGAGACAATTGGTGAACACATCAAGCGCCAAGGGAACATGTGGTTGGGTTCAAGGTATGGAACGGGAGCATGCAGCGGTGGGCATAGCTTAGTTGTATGGGAATAGTGAAAGGATTACCAAGTGCGGACAAGGTCCAAGGACAGCAGACAAGCACAGCGTTTCTATATCCATTGAGCAGAAAGACACTGAAAAGAGCAAGATTGAGGCCTCTACTTTCCCGACCTCCAACATAGAATGCTGAATTAGCTGAAGGCATAAAGTGCTCGCCCTTTGTGGTAACTGCTGATCCCATCGATTGCACTGATGAGTCGTAGTCCTTCCGCATCAAAAATCGACCTTGGTGGTGTTCAAAGTGTTGTCCGCCCAAACTTCGGGTGAGCATAATGTGGCGCTCTACCCTTCGCTGTCTTCATCATGCTCCTGCAACATTGATCATTCCTTGACCTAATCAGCTGCGAACTTGCAGGCTGGCGATCCGCTGGGATGCTCGTGATAGTAACAGCCTTCTAGACTTGATGGGTCAACTTCCTTTCTGAATGCCCAATCACGGACCGCCCAGAACGTGTCAATAGCAGTCGAACTTCCCTTGGCCAGAAAAGCATTGATGTCAGAACGAAGCGAACTCGATGGCATGTAAGGATCAGGATCTATATTCCCGCAATATTCATGCAGATCGTATGCTAGTTGATCGAGACCGAAACTTTTCAACTTTCCCTCGAAGCCTTCATGCTTAGCAAGCAGTTCCAGGAGGTCTACCCCCATCCGTGTACGAGCGTAGAACCGGCGTACAGCATCCATCAAATCGTTCTTGAGCACCACCATAATGAATCTGTCAGCCATAAGATATGTCTCAAATGCGATACACGCATCCTGCTTGGTCTCGATTTTCTTGACGACTCCAGAGTAGAGCCATGTAAGAAACCAACTGAAGGCTTCGGGTACGTCTTCGCTCAAACAGACCTCGTTGTTGCGACCCTCCGGAAAGGCGTCAGTGAGACTTCCACGAAAGTATGGACATTTGGAGACGAGCAATGCTTTATGAACCCGGTAAGCTTGTCGCTTCTTGCCGACATATACTGTGACGATTTCAGAAGTAGCAAAACTAGTCAGATATCAGTATATCGATCATATAATATTAGTGTCCTTACTGTCCAGTTGCTGTCTCTTCACGACTGGACTCCACCTCTGTTGTCGAGGACTCATCAGTCGACCCCTGATCACAAGCTGTTGCCGATCTGGAAGTCATGTTGTGTATTGTTGGGAACACTGAACTAGGGACTGCCTGCTGTTTTACATTAATAAATCTTAGTATACCATAAACAATGGCGGCACCATTGATGGGCATTGCATACCTGAGTGGCAGGTCGATGCGGGTTTCGAAATATCGATTGTTTTGGGGGAAGAGATCAATGGCAATAGTGTGATAGCCAGCTGTAGTAAGAGTTCAAACCGTCTTACTTTGCAGCACTTGTCAAACTGGTTTGGAAAAGCTAGATCACGACTGTGAAGCAACTGAAGTTGGCGAACGGATCTGTTAAAGGAGACAAGGGAGAGACAGAGAGTAAAGAAGTGGCTTGCCAAAGAGTTATTTGCATTTCAAACAGCAGTCGACCCTACTGGAGTGTTTAGAAGTGAAGCCGGTTACGATTACCGAGGCCTATATGCTGTGAACACAACCATGGACTAGATTAAATGCTTCGACCTACATATTACAAAAGTCAGCAATAGAAGCGAAGGGACTGCATCAACGTCGAGTGAGTTCCTTGAAAAGATCAGCACTTACCGGAAGTATGCCCGCAGATACACAATCTGCCACGCCCCTAGCCCGACAAGCATACCCATTGTTCCGAAGGCAAACCATTTGACTCGTTCGTTGGTGCTCTCATTGGTATCTCTTAGCTTCTGTTCTCTTCCTCTCAGATACTCCATCTCAGTCACAATCTCGTTGACGGTCTCCTCGATTCGGCGGAGCTCGGTCTCAACGGGCTTCAGCTTTTCAGCAGCTTGTATTCCAGACCAGTCTTTGGCATCGGCGCCAATATCGATATCGAGCTCAACGTGGCGGGAAGGAGGTGACCTTGAATCTTGAAGTGCGTTAGCAAATATCAGCTTGTCGAGACGAAGAATGTTGGTGAGAGCTGCTTCCTCTCGCGACGGGAAATTGTAATGTACATACAGCTTGAGCTGGCCAAATTGTTCTCAAAGCAGACATCGAACGCCGTATCTGCAAGACTGGTAAAAGCCATTCTTGTCTCCCCCGTAATATCCTTCGGCCGTCCGTAGTCGTTGCCCACCGAATCCTTAATCTGCAGAAGTGGAAAAAGGTCAGTCTCCCGTCAGCAAATGCTCCATCCATTGACTAGTAGTATTCACATACATGCATATTGACAACTTGTCCATCCCCTCTACTGCCATCCACTATCGCCGTGACAACGACCAAGGTATCTTTATTGACAAAATTCCGTATGCATCGCTCATTCTTGCTGTGGGGCGGTTGAGCAAGGAGGTCGAATTTCAGGGCGTCTATGAGGTGCAGAGTGGTGAGCAACAGCAATGCTGTCCTCCACGAAGAATGCATGCCAAAAGCTAACAATTACCGCCTGAGCATCAAGGAAGTCCACTCTGGAAGAGGTGTACAATCGGGACAGGCTCGCAGGTTTCGGGATTATAATTGGCGTGGGGAGGGATAGGCAAAAAAAGATAAGGAGACAGGGGTGCTTGGAAAATTACTACGCATGTTACTTGAATCGGGCCAGGGACCAAGAGCAGGATGAATGACACAAATAATGATTCATAACCATTTTGCTCCTCCATTTGATATTTCAATATATAGCCTGTTTACAATATGTGCGCTGAAGGAAATATACATATCTCAAGATCCTTCCCAAGATCCTTCCCAAGATTTCTCCCAAGATCTCGTTGCCCATTATGAGATGTCCGAACTTGTGCTCCGCCCGAAAATCGTATGCTACGTCGTGGCTCGTTCAGATGACCAATATTCAAGCAGCAACTCGCCTCTTTCTCGAAAAAAACCTCGTCAAGCCCCCTTCATCATTATTCACGTCCATACCCTGAGCGGCCGACTTCTGTCGGTTCCGCTCTACATGTGCAGCATATGTTGTATGAGTAGGCTTGTAGCTGTCAAATCGAGAGCCAGACTGGACTAGATGAGGTGATGAAGGTCTGGGCTGATTGCCTGGTCGAGCAGAGGTGGGAGATCTGTTGGAAGTCTGCAGCGAAGATCTGGCGTCACCGTTCCGGCCGAGGCTATGCGTTGATGCGGTCCTTTTCATGCGGTCCATAAATCCACCATTTGCCGTCTTTCTCCGGAGATTTGGTGATTGTGAAGCTAAGGTTTTTGTGGAGAGCATGAGTGGTTGAGGTTGAGTTTGGCTCTCGGTAGGTGGGGAGGTATTGCGCAAGAAGTCGATTAAGCTCTCCTCATCATACCGTGGTGGTTTGCCCAAGCCATCATCTATCTCGTCATCATTTTCTACGTCAATGGCATATGGGTCCTTTACCCTAGTCTGCTTGCGGATCGGCTGCTTGCTTGTCTCCGAGGCACGTTTTGGGACTTGGGCCGTACCAAGATTCGAGCTATTTGCGGGATTCAACGCCGTTCGGTTTGTCGAATCCATTAAACCTGTTCGAGAGTCTACCGTAGACTTTGTGACCACTGAAGCCCCTTGATTGCTTGAGCCAGAATATGGGCTATCAAAATTCTGTGGTGTTCCAAGCGAATTGAACTCGTCTGAATCCATGGTTGTTCGGAATGGTGCCACCGTACGCGGTATCCTGTGTGTGCCATCGCCCTTAGCACGCGGCGGTCCTTCTCGGATGAAGTCAATCAGGTCAGAGTTGGCACCCCTCACTACTGGATCCCTTGCCAGGAAACGTGGCGCAGCACTCTTTGCGCGTTTAGGCTGCGCAGGCTGGGCAGGCTCTGCCGGAAGTGACGACACTGCCTTTGGTAGTTGTCCTGGACTTTCAGGCCCAGTAGATTTGGCGAAGTCAGCTAGGTCTCTTGTTGAGGCCTTTTCGACCTTTGGATCGCGTGGTCGTTGTTGATTACGTAGAAATTTTGAAACAGGTGATAATGGGGGTTTCTGCTCGTTTATTCCCAGCTGTGGTGGGTCAACAGCAACTGCAGCGCTCGGCTGTCTCGCGAAGGAATGAGGAGGACTCGCCCGGAGCCCGTTCATTCCATCTGCCGGACTACTAGACTTCCTCCGAACTGCTTCCGGCTCAACCGACCCCAGAGGTGCAGTGTCTTTGAAGAAGTCTGCTAACTCCCGAGTTGGGCTTTTGCGTCGTGGTGTTTCAGGTGCCTGCAAGAGGGTAAACGCTCAATAATATTCCATTCATCAAAAATATGTGCACTTACCTCCATTCCCCTCATGGTTCGTGGTGTAAGTGTATATTTCAAGGTTTCCTCACTTTGGATCAGACTGTCCAAACGCGCTTTCTTGTCATCTTGCTCTACATTGCGCTTATAGCTTCCGCCATTACTCGTAGGAGTATCGACAGAGGCACCAGTCACGCTGCCCTGTTTTAGAGACGACATACGTGAGCTCGCTGTTCCCGGCCTACTGTCCTTTGTGCTATGGGATGTGCTTGGTCGAACAACGTGATCATTCACATCTTGAGCAGCCCCTGCGCCAGAGTAGACGCGCTGAACGCCAGCACGGTCGGAAGCGACCGACATAGTTGATTTTGCCTCACGGTCGAACCCGAGCAATTTACTGCTGCTCGAAGAGCCTTTTGTATGGCGAGAGGACTTCGAATTACTTCTGGTCTTGGTCTCTCCATCTTCGGATGAAAAACCAGCTTGGCCTTGACGTTTCTGAGCTTCGCTTGTGGGCGTTGTGGGGAACGTTTCATCCGGGACTTCAATTGATTTTCCAATGATCTCCTGGCTAAGAGCAATAGGTTGTGCTCCAGTGTGCTCAGGGTGAGCTGCTGCAGCTGGAGTAAACGTACCCAGCTGAATAGTATAATTTTGCTCATGACGTGGAGCAGACTCGTTGGGGACCTTCGAAGACGTCCGTGGCGGATGTGCTATAATTGGTAGAGCAGGCTCAAGCGTGGTGGTCGCATGTGTGCTCAGCGCCATGGAAGATGTTGGTGCCTCAAGGCTGTCGGGAGGTGGTATTCTGTCTGACAGAGGAAGTAGTTTTGAAAGCTGTTTGTCTACCTTGGCCACAGACATATCGATTGCCTTTCCCACCTCTGTCTCGTTGGAAGAATACCCAGCAGGGAAGCTCCCAGGCATTGCTAACCCCACAATCGAAAAGCTTCTAGGCTCGTCAATACTACCTATTGACTTATCAGAACTCTCAGGGCCCTGCGGCAGCATATCTTGTCCTCTTTCTTGTCCAGCATTTATATCTCGTACCTTAGCACCCTTTTCAAGCGCTTCAGTAGCGTGCAAAGCACGATTTACAACATTACTTGACGGGGCTCGCGGACTTAGAGTCGGGCTAGTAGGAAGAGAACGGGACCTTGTGTGCTGAACTGTGGGCCTGATCTCAGCAACCTGAGAGGAGTGAGATCCTTCGGTCGACAAGATTGGTGTTACAGGCGCGGTCTGGGAAGAAAGATGCTCCAAGCTTCTTCTTCTCTGTAAATTTTGCTCGCCAGATCTTCGATATGTATTAGTTATACGTCCACTGTCGTGGGCATATGCTAGGCCAGGAATTTCGATCTCATTGACATCATTTTCAGCAATCGGCAACGGTATCCGAGCAGGGTCGTTCTCGTGAAGAACTTCTGCGACAGAAAGCTGGTGTTCAGGCGCTGAAGTAGCGTCCAAAGTGGCCATGCTTGCTTTGCGACTGTGTCCAGGGAACGAGAGCGATTCAGGCGAGATTGGTCGGGATGTAGGGTCGGTTGGTATTCGAACTTGGTGTCTCCATCCTCGCCATAGTTTCTGTAGCGGACCGTCACGGCCCAGATGTCTCATATCTGCATCGCTAACCACTACTCGATCTGAGAAAAAGGAAAGGGCTGCGGTGGGATCCAGGTTGCCTTGACTAGCGTGGGATTTCGAAAGCTTCCTCTGCATCACTTGCGCAATGTGAGCCAATGCCTGTTCTGCAAGGAACTCAATCACTGAAGTTAGGAAAATGGCGGCAGCTGTGGTAACTCTGCTAGGGTGGCTGGAAAATCTGCGCGGCCTGCCGCCACGTTCGTCGAGATTCTCACGCTCAATGTACTCGTCCTCGTCGTCCTCTTCCAGATCACCCAATCGACTATAGACCATACAGCGCAAACGAGCCAGCTTCCAAGCCAGCTCGAGGTCGAATTCACGCTGCATTCCTGGGTCGAGATTGGTCTCCAAATTCTCGTCGTCATCCTCATCGTCCCCCAAATACTCCCTAAGCTCTTCATCTGCGGCCGCCAATGCTGCTTTTCCGAGCTTTGGTTTAAGAACACTTTGTGTTGCAGGTTTCACCAGAGATAGCTTGGTCGACTTTGCCGCCAGAAGGATATTGAAGAGTATGTGGTCAAGAAAGCTGTTTAATTGAGTGAGTGCGCAAGCGGAGATGGTCACCCCGTCTGTCTCTAGTTCGGAGGATACCAATTGTGATGCGGCGGAAACGGCGATATATGCAGGTTCAGGATTGATGGAAGCTGGGGGCGAGAGTAGCGCATAGCTTGAGAGAGACGAGCCTTCGCTCGGAATGCTAACAGTGCGCCCACTATTGGAATGCATCATTGTATGGTTTTTCGCTCAGCTCTTCCAATGTACTGGCCAAATTCATCGATCGTATGGATTGTAACGGGGTATGCTTCCACACGCTCAGCTTGGAACGATCAAATGGATCCTAGGAATTGCGCCACAAAACTGTAGGCTTGACTCAGAGCAAACAACTACACAGCACCACACAACCAGTGAAAAGCTCTTTGACCGAAGTTGTTTGTGAAGGGATTCAGGCGTGAGATTTGCGCATGTCGAGGAGGCTGTGAATGATGGAGGCAGAGATGGCGACCAAGGTTGAGCAAACGGAGCGGGACAGAGATATAGAATTCAAATGGGTACCGGTTCAGAAGTTTGATATAGAGAGATGCAGCGTGGATTGACAAGTCAAAAGGTATGCAATCGGGCATCAACGATGCGATTCGCGCATAGTTTGAATGATGCTAGTCGAGCGAAGATCAGACAGGCAGAGGTACTAGCATAGTGATGAGGGCTTCGGCATCAGACTTCATATCGCCACAATCAAAAGGAGAGGCAGAGGAAGTCGACGGTATGGTGAGCAGCTTTCAAGCTGCGACTAATCGCAAAAAGCTGAGTGTACGGAGTAACAGGAACAATGATAGAAAAGTTACGAGATCTGCGACGAAGGCTTTGGAATAGGCTTAAGGCTTTGATGGAAAGATTGACTTTGACACCAACACTAAAGCCGGATAATCAAATCGGCTCCGCGCTGCACTAGTTGGCCTCAGCACGCCTGATTCATTTACTACATACTCCGTACTACGGTAGGTGTAGGATGGTTGGCAAATACTTGGGTGCCTGGTGAGTATTCGAGAGCTGCAAAAGACTCCCGCTCATTTAGGCGCTCAATGCACCGGTTAGGGGGGATCTGGACAGTACCGAACTGCACAGGGAGCGTTTGTGTACTGGGGCGAGGAACTAGCGAGTAGCTAGGCAAAATATGTCCTCAGAACCAACCAATGTGTAAGTAGTTTTCACAAGCCACATCGGGTCGACATCTTTCTGCTCCACAATAAGACTAACTTAGGAGTCAAAGTACTACTTCTTTGCTTGACTACTAACTACTAAGTTCGGCCCAATCAGGATTACTAACTGCATACAGCAAATCGCGCACTCTCTCTCCACCTTTACGGTTCCTTGGTTCTTCTGAAAATATGAGAACTTCTGGCTTAGACAGCCATCGAGCCAGCTGACCAATAGTGCGGTAGCTGTTCAGCTATCGCATCTCGATCTTGCGCAAGCAGCTGAGTGTCGCTGGTGAAATCAGTGATGCTCACTTCCTGGCTCCAAATGATGAGATTGGTAAATGCTTGCTCCTGAACAAGAGTCTACGTGGTCGGTCTGTTTGCTTCCTTGTACTAGTATGTGTTGGTTACATGCATTCGGCAATCTGCTACAAGGCTGTGGAAATGGAGTGGCAGCTGGCGCTTCCTTGATGAAACAATGATGGGAAGCACAACTCGTACATTGCATCGGTACAGGTAACGCAAGCCATCCGGGTTGTTAGTGTCACGGCTCGCAGCCACCGAAACTAACTTCTTCTTGACATCCATGAGTACTGTACTCTGTACCTTGGTTGGCAGGCTGTTGCTAGTCATTCAATGGAATGCCCTGATTGTGAGTACCCTATTATGGTGGTATATGTTGTTGCACTGCCTATTATGCCAATACTGGTTATGCAGCAGGACGGATGGCGGTCTTGCTGAATGGTTGTACTATGTACTCCGTACTTACGTAGTATTGTTTGTTGGGGTCCGGCCAACTATGCATCGACCTTCTCCTGCCAAGCGTAGAAGCAGATTGCAGACATCCGTAAACAATACTTTGATTTTCCCATGACGATCGGCGTCTTGTCTGCGAAGCTGTCTTCCAATTGATTAGGAATCTCACGATGTCCTCCAAGCTACCTGATGATGGTTAGAGCAAGAACTTATTTCCTGCTGGTTCGCCACGAGTCAAGAGTCAAGAAGGCCGTAAGCCACTATATTACACGCTAGTTCTGCGCTAGCTCCTTACGGTCTAAAACATGCTTAGGTTCGGAAGTTTCACGAAAAGGGGTTGCATTTCCGCCGACAGCTTCCAGAGCCATTCCAACACCAGGTCGAGGTTTTGCCATTACTTACTTCAATTTTAATCAAGCATCTACGCGCCCGTCGGCTTGTAAGCAATGAGTGATAGAACCCAGGCTTTATGATACCATGTCTTTCGGCAGCTTATCGTGCAGATCCAACCTCAAATACTGAGTGCCTTGCAAATCCGTGCTCAATCAAAGGACTGTGGTTGTTAAGAAATTCGCCGTCAATTGATTGAGCAGGCCCGCCAGAACTGGCAGTTGTGTATCTCGATCTTATGTCCGCTTTTGGCGAGCAGAAATGCTCCAATTCTTTCCCGAAAGCCTTGTTCCGGCTTGCTGATCCTGGGGTCTGTTGCTCTACACTTGACACGACCTATGTTGGTTTCAATCTACTATCAGCCCATGTAGCTTGTTATCTTACATTACAGCACATGGATGGATGAGACGCCGTCCCAGTGAGAATTAGTATCACGCACGAAGCAGCTCGTATCCTTGGGTAAAATGGAGAAGCTTTGCGTTTACCCATTGTCGTATCCAAGCTCTATACTTGTTGGTTGTCTTGGAGCTGTGGAAGGTTGTTGGTCTGGATGCTCATTTCATCACCACAAGAAGAAGATCTGTAGCGGGACCAGCCTATCCTTACTGCCTGCCATCATTGCTCGCACGACTCCTATCAACTCCAACGACTTACCCTTTATCACTCTCATCGCACCACGAGCCTGCTGAAGAGTTCCTGCTTTATGGTGTTAGCTGGACTCAATGAGTCATGCCTGGGCGTTGCGAGGGGCGCAACGCGTCAAGGTTGGAAGAAGTACATCCGCAGGAATCGAAAAGGAAAGCATACCGAGATTCAGCAATCAAGATGGACTGTATTTGTGAGGAGACTAGAAGGATCATGTGGATCAGCCATTATCTACTACCGAGATCACCAACGACCTTCACCCCTAGGGAAAACGGTTGCCCAGGAAATCGGTCTCGGTAATGCGGCGTCCCTGGACTCGATTGAGAATGGTCCTCTGAGATTGGACCTTGGTGGGCTTTTTCTCCGAGCGAGCAACAACAGAAGCTGGCCACGTACCTGCTGTCAAGTTGGCTCGACCAGAGCAGCACCCTGAACACTTATCGTCCACCCGTGCTGATCCAGTCGTGATTCTTTCCCAGCAACCATTAGCCCATTTCCTGTCGGTTGTGTTGGCGCATTTTGAATACACCCTCTTCCCCCAGTGCCTGCACTGAGAGTGATAGATGTCTTCTTGGTAGCACATGGTGTTCAGTGGTGGATGGTTTGTTTGAAATTTTCCTAAAAACCTTGATCAGCCTTTTCCTTGTGAGAGCAAGAGCTCAACAAGGTCTTCTTTTTTTTTATTCCGATCACGATCCCTGAGGGCGAAGGCCAATCCCCAAGCTGCAACTAAAGTGCTTATTTAAAGAACGAACTCAGCAGCAGCACCGATCACGGAGCATATCAATCCGATGGAAATAGCAGATAACAGTAAGGCTTCTTTTGTGCTCACCTTTTGACGACTCATCGTCACATTATGTTTCCCTCTTTGTTGTCCTTTGACCCTCAATCTTCCGTTGTTGATCAAGATACATGCCTTTGTATTGGCAATGAGTGGACAAAGACTCCTTGGAGTGTATAGCTTAGTTCGAGTACAAAGCTGTATGGAGGATAATGTTGACGTTCTGCGTTAGTCCGGTCATGACCATGGCCTTCCCATAACAACACAGAGTAAGAGTGGTTGACTATTGTAAGGATGAATGCATCTGTCGATTAACAGCCTCTGGGTGAGTAATTGAAGAAGAGGATGACGAGATGAGCCTGTTGTTGGGGCGCTTGAAAGCGGATAGCCAAGGGACGTGACAACAACGATTTGGCGAGAAGAAGCGGCTGTGATACATTAAATGCAAGATCTTGCTTTTCACACTTCACTCAGTTTGTCCATACAACAGACGCGTACTTGCGTCTTCCATACAGTCTTTCGTCTTCAGCAGCCATATTCTCCTACCATTGTTCGGCATGCGCAACGATCCGGTCCACCCTTGATGAATCTCATATTCTGCAGCCCAATGACATTTTATGGACTTTTCAGCTTGAGCACAGCATGATTGGGTGCATGAGACAATCTACTCTTTTGGGAAAGGTCATATCGACATCATGCTAGTGTGGAAAACCTTGCTCAGGCTGGATCCATACTATGTTATACGTTGGGATGGCACTAGAGAAGGATGCGTACGATCATGCATTCACACAGCAATACTACATAGTAATCTTTTGTCGCGTGCAGTATGACAGTCAGGATTGATATGGAAATGCATAGATGTTCGGGAGAAGTTTGGGCTCGTGTTTATCAGCGCCAAATGATCGTTTTTCTTCTCAGACAGCTCTCACCATGCTCCATGCATATTGTCCTCCTGGCATCCATGTGTCGGGCAGACTTCCAGCTTTGAAGATCATTTTTCTTTGTTTGACCTGGTGGCCGCCTGGATATGGAAAGTTTCCAGAGTCAACTCAATCTGATTGTACCATTCGCACTTTCTATAGCAGGCAGGTACATTGATATGGTGAAATCGCATTGATCTATCACATTGATTTCTATCTGACATCTGCAGCCACCAAAGTCACAGCAGACCAGCTGAGTGCAAACCCACATCTATGCTCCAGATGGATTCAGCGAGAAACTAACCTGTTTGGCCTTCATTCAAATCCTTTCCATTCCTTACCTGACAGCTTCGCCCAAAGCTCGATCGGCCCTTCCTCACCACTCTTCCAAACCTTTCTGTCAATATGATGCTTGGGAGCCTCGAATTTAGCCACTGTTGGTGACGGCATTGGACTGAGCCTCGGGACAAATGGCGACCATGGTGAGCTTCCCTTGCCAGAGGAATTGTCAGTTGAGTTCGTAGTGTTATTATTGTTGGTGGACATCTTAGAATGAACCCTGAGAAGATGGAAGTTGTATCAGGACTCTGAAATGGATGTCGGCACTTTATGCTACATATACATTGGCGGCGGTGAACAATCAAACCAGCTTCATTGTTCTCATGCTACCTGGGACAAAAGGCCACTACAATTTCATTCTGATTGTAAGACCAGAAGGCTGACTGGGGATTCCAAGGACTCCAGGACAATGTCCGAAACATGAAATTCCAATCAGGTTCTAGATACAATCATGAATGATATCGACTCCTCAAGCTCGTGGCCTGGATTAAATCAAGTAGACAGACTGTAAGCATTAATGACATTATTACTGAGAGAGAGTTCTGCAACAATGCTAAGCATATTATTTTACCCTTACTGTCACCAAGCCGCTGTGTCTAAAAAGGTCTAGCTCATCGCAGAGACTTTTTTGGCCTGAGCAGCTGCTTCAAATTTGTCCATCTTTTACATAGAGTTCTGCTTCTCAAAATGGTTTCCTTATTCCCATCTTCTTTGGTAGCTTTATACCGAGGAGCGAAACTATCAAATGGCTCAGAGGAATCCATCATACGCATGAGATCATTGCGCAAACATTAGAAGCACGCTCCTCTTGCTCCCGCAGCAACATTCCGATGAGGTTGGTACCGACAGGAATGTGTGCACAGACTTTTCCTTATACAATGTCTCTTTTTTTGTCCAACAACGCGCGTAGTATGTCTTGGATCCTGCCAGAACTAGCCAATGGTTGTACCACACGCACATTCCTCACACCTGCCCCTTTTCTCTCCCAGAAATGAAGGCTGGTGATGAGGAGTGACCAGGCAACCTCTTATATCCTTTCGTCATGTTCATGAGTTTTGTTTGTTTATATCACCGTGCATTAGAGCTCCTAGAACTCCCTGTCAGTGCACTTCTACTGGCTCATAACCGCTCTTGTGTCATCCCTTGCGCACTTCTTTCTGCCCCTCACATCTGCATCTCGTACACCGCTTGTCTCTCCACAGGATGCCCTTGGCGAGCTCACCAGACTGCCAGATCCGGGCAGAAGACAAAGCTCTCAGGCTACTCTTTCCAACAATTGAAGACCCGCTTACGAACTCCTTTGATGACTACGTCAATCAAGCACTCTACGACCTAAGTGACGACGACAAAGAAGACTTCTTCATAGGAGATGTTGGAGATCGGGGCGGCAGCAGCCAGTCACCAATCGGTGCTGCTGCAAGGCACAAGGAATCGTCCCCACAACCTTGGCGCAAGGGCTTATGGTGCCTTAATCAAAATGAATCTTCTGTTCGCTGTCCTAATGGAAGCCACAATCAACTCAAAATCCCCAGTCAGCCATTGAATCGAGCCGATCTGCAAGATCCAAGATCGCCTTCTCTCACTCCTTCGCAAAAAGGAACAAAGAGATCTGTCACGAGTCCCAAAGCGGCGACTATCCGACCAAATCCATATGTCCGACACACGCACTCACGAGAGGTGACACTTTCGCCTAGTCCAATGTATGCAAGATTACCAAATGGCAAGATGCCACACCATGAGACCTGGCAGCAAGACTTTCAGAATTTCCACTTGCAAGTTCAAGATGACGTGCTGCCTCTTTCACCGCCACCTTCCGGACGTCCAGTTCAGCGGGGGAATGCTACGAGGATGAATGCAATTAATGTTGTACACAATGGTGCTCATATGCAGACTCTAGATCTGACGATGCCGAGCTATGACATGAGCCAGCCAATTCCATCCATCGAGCAGCTTGACCCTGACCTGTACGTGCCTCGTCCGAATCCAACATTCATGCCCAGTGGACCCACCGTCTTGTCTAGTCCGACAGACCAGAGCAATCTAGCATCTCATTATGCTTCTCGGGTACAAGGGCAGAAAATACCGGCCTGGCACACCGAACCAGTCGGAACAGGACACAAGTCGGCCTATCTATATAATTCTCAATCTCAGATGATGGAAGGGGAACAAACTCAAGCATGGTGGTCACCTCCACCTACCACATCAAATCATTCAGCTACGTCAAGCTTCGAACAAGCGCATGATGAATACTATCCGAGAATTGCTGCTCCAAGCCCTCAGCGGCCGGTTCACCAACTGATATCATCATCCTCTCATGATCTTCAGTTAGGAGGTCTTATGATTCAGTATCCTTCCGGCGATAGCCATGCACCAAAATCCGACACCCATCAACCTGCCGAGCCATTATCCGCAGCTGGCCCTCCTTTTTCACCAACAAGCGTGTACCCGCCATTGCCTTCACTGAAAGGTGACAGCTACCGTGAAGCATTCTCCCCCACCTCACCCTTCACAACCCCGCGGAGACGTCATCAAACCTCTCCGGACAGATCTGCTTCGATATCTCCAACCAATACGACTCGTTCGACGCGCCAGACCTCTCCAACGCGCTCCACCCGTCGGAAAAGCATGGGCAATCCGAAAACGTCTGGCGTTTCCAAAACCCCTCGAACACCAAGGACACCCAAAACGCCGAATGGGGGATTCGAGATGAATTTCGTCAATCTTACCGCCGCGGATAGCGCTAAATTGTTGAGTGACGTGGCGCCAAGTGGGAGTTCGAAAACCAGGGCAAGAAGGGAGCAAGAGGCCCGAGAAAAGAGGAGGAGGCTCAGCGAAGCGGCTGTCAGGGCAGTAAGAAGGGCTGGTGGGGACGTAAAGGCCTTGGAGAAGGCTATACAGACGTAGTGACATTGAATAGTGTATCTAGATGTAGGTTACCGAAAAGAGACATCATAAATGAAAGCTTGACCAATTTCATCTCATCTTTGGAAACTCGCAGACTATTTACCAAGGAATCGTAATTATTGGTCGCGCTTTACAGCCACGGACGTGGTAGGTAAATCTTCTCCAAACGTCAAGAAGCGCACTGCCCCAGTCAACCTTTCAAGCATATGCAGGCCATGTCATGCCTGAGGCATCCCAAAAATCTTCAAAATTACGCCAAGCAAAAAGTACACCAGTGCACAGCACAGCAGCAGCCCATGAAAAGACTTCAAACGCCTCTTAACAAACGGTCTCATAAACCATCACACACAGACCGAGTCCAAAGTAGAAAGAAGAAGAAAAAGAGAAAAAAAACCAGAGTCCCTCCCCCAAAAAAATTCGTATCCGAACGCGGGGGTTCGAACGTGAAAGAGATTCCAAAGATTGACAAATGGAGCGTTTTTGGAAGGAGCCCTGTAATTTCTGGTAAAAGGCAAGAAATTAATTCGCGGTGATTCCTTTCCACTCCAGACATAGATTTGTGGTAATAAAATATATATCCTATCATTTATTTTCAAGATTGGGTTTTTTTAGGCGAAAGGGATTTTGGCCGGTTGGTCAGACATAGCGTTCGACTAACCGGCCAACTGGCCATCTGCTGGTGGTTCAGATAGCTGAGATCGAGGATTACGGTTTGACTAAACTACGGGTATCTTGGATCGATATGAGTGCTGCTGTGGGTTTGGGATTGCGTAGGGTGTTGTTGCTGCTACTAGTTGACGACGAGATGGAATGAGTGAAGTGTCGGGATGAATGGATGGGGTTTCTGATTTAACACACACACACACACATACACATGCTTATCAGCTCATCTTTATCGAACCCTCCTCATCTACGGTCAGTTCGTGGGCGCCAATCCTTCCAAGTTGATTGCTCAGCCTGACTTGGTTGTCCTCCGCCTCCTCCGCTGCACGCAGAACTGCTTCCGCTCCCAAGCATCCCCCCCACTCCAGGCTTAACAAGTTAAGCATCGGGCTCTTCAGATCCAAAATTTCCCTAATTTTCCATTGCCCATGCCTATCTACCTACCAATTGCTTTCACTGGAAAGAAAAGAAAAGGAACCCCCGGCCCCCCCAATCAAAGCGAGATTCAGTACCATGATTTGCCAGATCGCAACTGTTTGTGGAGGGAAGAGGGGAAAGGCGAGGAGTGCAGATGCTGGTTCAGGTGCAGCTTAGCACATATTTACATCTCTCATCATCTGAACATGGCCAGCCTACCTCCTAACTCCAGATTTCATGACGCTCCCCATTCTATGCTGCCTTTACGTGCAATATCCTAGAAACGAAAGGCTAGCTGGGTCTGTCGGTTGAGGGGATTGGAGCGGAAATGTGATATGATATGCGGAGGTAAGGGAAGCGTCCGAGGGAAAGGGTGGTGAACTGCTGACCCTGTTCCCGAGACATAATTTAGGGGCTATGGGATACGCATCCTGTTCTAGATAATTGGTGGCTCAAAATTGTGCGAATTATGTATATTTTGGTTGTGAGTACTTAGCTCTGATCCGGACGGCAAATGGTAATGAAGAAGAATTTCACATTCTGAACTGAGTTTGGACAGCTTGAGCATCAGAGCTGGCCGTGTTAGGGACTAGATGGGTGTACTGTTGTGCTCTATTGTTTCCTTTGGTAGAGACTTCGTTATAGAATGTAAGGATGTTGAAGAAGAATGTACTTGTTGGGTATTTAAGGAGGTAGGATCGACCTCAGTTACTCAAACTGCTTGAGGCTGCTCGATATGTAAACAGATGGTTTGGATGGTTTGGATGGTTTGGATGGTTTGGATGGTAGCTTCGAGATGTGGGTTCCAGTAATTGGCTGACCACTCAATAGAACCGGGCGTGGTTCTGCTCAGCAAAAAATTGAGAGTCTCATGGTCGATAGATGAGCACCAACCCCCTTGATCAGCCTCTCCGCTCGACCCCTTTCCTGCTCACAGTCATATATTTCACACCCTTGAATGGTTTGACATTTTCTCCCAGCCCCCTGCTCTTGCGAGTATCAATAATAAGGCTATCCACCCTGATACCGCTCGGAAGCCAACCACGAACAGTAAATGACAAATTCACAGACCTAGGCATAAGAGCCTTATTGGCCTGGGCTGCTTTTTGCTGTGCAGCTGAAAGGATTTTATCTTTTGCCGAAGCAACTTTGTTGCCTTTTAATGCAACGAGCGCTGAGGATTTTCCAGGGATGTTTGCTGAATCTTCATCGTAGTAGCCCAGCAGAGGGTTGGTGGTCACACTGTTATTAGTCTCGGCGTCTTCGTCCTCATCTTCGACGTCCCCGGCATGCAGGGGCCCGATTACAGTACCAGACAGAACTGCAGTACCGCTCACAGACGCACCATCTTTCGTAGGCACTTTCCACTGGACGCTCTGCGCGAATTGCTGAAACATTGCCTCTCCTCTAGAAGGTCGCAAGTTCTCCAACCTTCTCACACCAGCTGGCAGCGGAACTGATACCACTACTGCTTCGAGGGTTGGTGCACTTGAGCTTCCTGAACTTGAGCCTCCAAAAGAGAAGGAAGGGGTCGACGTGCCCGGAGTTCTGGGTTTAGAGGACGTATAGGCTCCTGGAAAATCGGTGTTCAATGTTAGTCGAACCTCAAAATCGGAGCCTTTTTCACCGAGGCCTATTCGCAGATCTACCATAGCAGGCATGAAGAGCTTTTCTCCTCTGCTGGGTGGGGCGTCAACATCTCCATAAGAAGGTATTAGATCGACCTCGTAACTGGCAAGGACAAATCGTCCATCTGGAGGGACGAAAGACAGTTCTCCTGGACGCTCTTTCCATCGAGCAAGCCTGACGCATGGATGGAAGACTGGAGATTGCATAACACGAAATATGCTGGTCACTTTGCTGCTGCTTGATCCACCAGGAGCGCTCAATGTGAGCACGAGTTCAGGAATCCCGGATACCTTAGCAGTAAACGCTATTGAGCCTGATGAGACAGCAGAGATGGGCCTGCCCGAAGGCGCTAAGATGACTGATACATCCTCCAATATATCGACGTAGAGCTCGTTCGAGGTGTGACGGACATTTGGGCGTCTCCATGGAATAGCAGGTCCACTGTTCAGATTCGAGCCTGCCTTGAGGTTTGCCACCAGATTATTCGAGGGTCCAAGGGCCGGCGAGGACCTGTAGTGCTAGTGATTAACAAATGGACGAATTCTCTGGGTAGCGCAACCGGTGACTTACCCAGGCAGTCCAACATGAGTGAACAGCTTTCCAATCAGGCCAGCAACTTCGACATTCTCCCGAAGAGCGTTTGGCTCTGTGTTGCAGATCGCACCTCCATCGCAGATCTCACCCAACAACTGCGCTATGATATCGTAGTTGTTCTCGATCTTGTGGGCCAACAGCGGCGGGCCAAGGAAGTCCTCGAAGACATCAATGACCCGGTGAACAAACTCGAGCAATGTGAGCGCATTCTGGTCTGTACTGCTAGGACAGAGAAAGAGTGTGTTTGAGTGATATACCGACGCTACTATCGTGGCAGGAGATAGATCGGAGAGATAGAGGAGTGCAGGTCGTGGAACAGGGCATGCCTTGAATTGGGATAGCAATGATTTCGGGGACGGAGGCCGAGCATGATAAACGTGCTCCAAGATACAATTACTGTGCCATGTCAGTAATAAGTAGCACGACGCTGGGCGACTTACTTTTGCTCATCGTAGACGTACAGTGCTTCGATGACTGCACTCATGCTGAGCGTTGGCTCGGACTATCTTCCGCAAGGAACCAGGCTTGAAGCTCAAACAATTCCATTCGGCGTCAACCATTATAGAATTACCACCAGATATTGTCACATGCAACTACATAACTCAGAAGCCAGACGGACTTCTGTCTCAATACCATTGATCAAAGTTTCTGTCCCGGAGCCTACCTGATGACCTCTAGCTGCTGTATCTGAGTTGTCCAGGAAGTCAATTCTCTCAGTCTTACTGTCATAGGGTGAGTCAGCGCTTCGTCGCCTAGGGCTCAATATTCTTACAGCGAGGTGCTGACACTAGGCGACAAAGCAAATGCAGATCCGACGACATTACAGGGTAAGTTTTTACTCGACAATTCTGAAGGCATAGTCAAAAAAGTAGAGTAAATGCTTGATGTTTGATCGCTTGCTGCCCGATAAGAGCCTGCTATGCTATCCGTAGCATTTAGCGTAGTGGTGGAGATAGAAGCATGACGGGGACACCCACTCCACTACAAGTACTCTTGGTGCCACTCATACAATGCAATGTTGGATGCCCCACAATAGAAGGACTCTTGACATCTCATCGTCCATTGCCACTGCCATCTCCCGCCGGGTGACTCCATCATGACTCGTTCTAGCAACGCCGACGAAAGTATGCGGAACGAGCCTCCAAACTCCTAGCGAGCAGAAATGCTCCTTCATCAACTCACTTCTTTTTCCCTTTTGCTTTGCTAGCTGCCGTTGAGGCCACACTCGCCGCTCGAGAACTAGACGCCGATGTGGTTTTGCTTCCTGCACCCCCTTTTACCGCCTTAATCTGTTTGTTCTATCGTGTTTGTTAGCACGACAAGTACGCAAAGTAGTCCGAGGATGACTCACCACAACACCATTCTTGGCCTTCTTCTTGACTGGCGCAACCTCATCATCATTCTCCACATCATCATCTTCTCGTTCGCGGCGATTACCCTTACCAGGTCCAGAGCCATGACCATTCGTCATCTTCTCGGGACCGTCAAACTCTCTCGCAACTGTGTTGAGTAATGTGGTGCAACGTCGTCCAATCTCCACCGGTGTTCGACTCAAAAAGAACCAATCGAAGCGGAACAACGGGCTCTCACGAATCTCATCTCGGATCTTTTCGTAGAGACCTTCACCATCGACTCCGTATCTGTCAAGCATGACCAGCAAGAAACGATCTTCCTCTTCGGTGTATACCTTCTTATTGGTCGTGGAAACAGTGTAATTGATCTTCAGCTGTTGCAACGGGACGCGGTACAGCTCCATTTTCTTGCGAAGCATCTTGCGCTGGTGATTCATCTTCTGCAACTTCTCCTCCCCTGCTTCAATCGACTTGATGTGTTTCGGGTAGTCATAGATTTCAGTGTAGCGCTTCCAGAACACCTTGGCATACTCTGTGATCTCTGCTGGTTCTTTGCTGTCAACTTCCGTGGCAATGCCTTCATAATCCGTTCGACCATAACGTGCCGAGCCGTTGACGAATTGCTGGAAATCGCGTCGATTCCAATTTCCGAAGCCGTCTTCTGACATTGCGGCCTTTCGTTCTCGTTCTGCATCGGTCAGGGGTACCGCGTTGTCGATCTGATGTTGTTCGAGTTCTCTTTCGGCCTCTCGATCACTGAGCTCTTCTTCAGGCCCGTCGGGTAAAACGGCTTTGTACCCAATTTCTTTATGGAAATATGCAGTCTCCTTGTCTTGCAATTCCTGCAATTCTGGCGGGTAAAATTGCCAGTCATGAATTGGAACCTGTTTTGGAGCACGAGGAACCTTAGGTTTGGTCTCCGTGGTCCGTCCACCAGTGGCAAGGGCTTGTCGATAATACTTGTCCATGGAATATGATTGCTCCTTACGTTCTCGTTTGGTTGGGTTGATCCAGCTTATGCCGATCTCCTTCTTGCGATTCGTGAAGTCTTCGCCGTTCCATTCATAGGCATTGTCTGAAGAGAACTTCTGCAAATCATCGATCCCAAGCTTTTCATATTTGGCGTTTAGCTCTTTTGTCCTTTCCTCTCCGTGCCTGAGGATCTCATCAATGTCGTCTAGTATACCAGTTGAGCCTTTCGTCTGGAAGACCTTTTCAGCTCCGTGTTGGATCATGTTGAGCAGTTCATCTTTGGATGCAGCATTCTTGACCTGCTGCTGCGCTCGTCCCTGCTGAATAACAAGCTGGTCTAGCCTCAATTTTTGCGCCGCTCGCTCCAGCACTTTTTCCTCAATGGCATTTTCAGTGACAAACCTGAAGACCATAACCTGCTTGGTCTGACCAATACGATGTGCTCGGTCCATTGCTTGCAAATCGGCCTGAGGATTCCAGTCGCTATCGAAGAGTACGACGATGTCTGCGGTAGTCAAATTGATGCCTAGTCCACCGGCTCGTGTAGTAAGCAAGAATACGAACTTCTCCGAACCGGGCTTGTTATACTCGTCAATGGCAGCTATCCGATCTTCATGAGCGGTAGAACCATCAATTCGGCAATACTGGTGTCCTCTGAAAACGCAGTAGTCTTCTAGAATATCAAGTACCCTGCTCATCTGAGAAAAAATCAGTACTCGACTTCCCTGCTCTTTCATCCGTTTCAGAATCTTGTCTAGGATCTTCATCTTGCCCGCGTTTTCAATAAGGTGCTCGTCCGTGGTGTAAGGTGGGCCTGGCTCTGCTCCTTCAAACAGATATGGGTGATTGCAGCATTTTCGAAGTTGCATAACGATGTTTAACAACCTTGTCTTTGACTCTCGCTTGCCTCCGGCACCATTGACAGCGTCAATGTCTTTCTCCAGGATCTTCTGGTACCACCTGACTTGCATTTCTGACATGCCGACATAGAGATTCAGTTCCTTCTTGGGTAGCAAGCTTTTTTCCACGTCGCTTTTGACGCGACGTAACAAGAATGGTCTCAAGACTCTGTGTAGCTGTTGGACGACAGTATCTTGATCTTCTTGTTGGTTCGTAAACCACGAATCGAAGGCTTCTGAGTCGCCAAAGACGTCGGGGAGCAGGAAATTGAGAAGAGCCCACAGCTCATGAAGGTTGTTTTGTAGAGGTGTGCCTGTGATCAGAAGACGATTGCGGGAATTGAACATTCGAATGATCTGAGCGAGCGAAGACTCCTCGTTCTTGATTCGATGAGCCTCATCGACAATAATATACTCCCATGCGAATTTCTTTAGATGAGATTTCTCCCTGAGGATCATTTCATAGCTGGTGATGCAGACGTCGAATTTTTCATCGATCAACCGCTCGTTGATCAGAGCATGTCGGTCATCCTTAGCACCCTGGAGAACTAGCACATCCACCTCGGGCGTCCATCGCTTGAACTCTCGATGCCAGTTATCCAGAGTTGATTTCGGTACCGTGATCAGATGAGGTCCCTTGATATCACAAATGTGTCTCAGGTAGCCAAGGAAAGCAATGGTCTGCAACGTCTTGCCTAGCCCCATCTCGTCCGCCAGGATACCTGAGATGCCGTTTTCGTGCAGTGATACAAGCCAGTTCAGTCCAGCAACTTGATAGTCTCTCATCTCCCCACCTTGGATAAAGGCGGGTGAGTCCCGGAATAGCGTTTGGGCCGCACCTCCACGCTTCTCATCTCGCAGCAACTCAGCATCTTCCTCTTGTTCGGTTTTCCGCTTGTTTGCTGCAGCTCCTCCCTTCCGAGTGATACCCTTCTTAGCTTTAGCAGCATCCTCTTCGTTCTGCCGGTCGATCTCGTGCATAATCTCCTTGATGCGCGGGTTCGGGTTGGTGTCGATGAAGTGGCGGAACAAGTCTGTCAGACCGAGTAGATAGCGAAATCTTCTTATTGAATCATTTTCTTTTGATTCGTCCAGACGTCCATGCTTCTTGCCCAGCACGCTCTTTCGTAGTTGTGAAGCCTCTATTCTTCGCTTTCGCCCATCAGGTTGGAAATCCCCTGCAACACTACTGGCAGTGGTGTTTGGGTTGGTGTCTGAATCAGTGTAGTCAGGTGTGTCTTGATAACCATCCAAGTCATCGACGCGGCTCAGAAATGATCTACCAGCTGGATAATCGTTGGCTTCCGTCATTGGGGTGTCAGCTTGAGAGGTTGACTCAGAGTCAGGCGGACGCGGTCGTGACGGCACCATGTTTCCCTTCTTACTTGCGACGAGCAGGTCGCTTTTCGATGAGAACGGCTTTCAGGTTCGTCTGAACAGAGCCTGATTAAAATGCGGACCGAGCATCAAGAAAGTTCACAGAAGAAAGAGGCGTGAGAAACAGAATGTTCCGGTGAAGTCAGCTTAGCTACCCAAGGTGAATGGGGAGGAGTATAATCCTTTCACAGGGAGGGTGGCCGCGTTCGGAGAATCTTCGCACCTTTTGATGCCAAGGCCGGATACATAGTGACCACTGCAGGGACATTAAAAGTGAAGTTAGCATCGTTCAACCGCCCTTTGGTCAGTCGTCATCAAGCCTATAATTGTGGAGCCACAAATACCACCTGCCCCGAGTATTGATTTTGCAACTATCTACCTGCACGCTCTTTACACAAGCACATTCGTTCGACTTATCTAGCATCAGCTCATCCAACGTTTCTTCGTCCAATCATACATTCCCGCTTCTACAGCCCGACCCCACCGCACCCGCAGTACATATTTCCCAGACCTCGAGTTGCAACAGATATCACGTCTTTCTATCCAACCAGTTCCGACCTTTAACAATAGGAAATCTACCTTGACAGAGATCAGGATGGACTCGATGAGGTCTCTGAATACCTCACTACCAACATCACGGTCCCGTCGATCACAGGCTCCGGAGCTCCTGCAGGCGTTCAAGAGCGCTGCTCTTTCTGTCACGAATCTCTACAAGACAACGGTGACAGACCAAGCCAACACTCGTCATCTGGGCTACCAGGATGCTCTAGATGATCTGTTGTCGTTTCTGGACAGGGAGAACCTAGGACTGCAAGATGGCGAAGGATGGCGGATTCGCCAGTGGGCTACGGAGCGGTTTGAAGGCGGAGACACAACGGGATGCTCTATCGACAGCGATGACGACCGAACAGAAATAGAAAAGAGAGCGAGGAGTTCCTCTCCGATGACGCAAAGTAGGCCAGCTCATGAAGGCCTGGAAGTACGTGGTCATGCCAGCTCTGACAGCAACGCACCACGTACAGAGTCCGCGCCACCACCCATTCGAAAAGAGGAGAGTCATTCTCCAGTCATGGATCGACCATCCATGTTCACTTTCTCAGCAGCACACCCTTTGCCAAACCGAGACGTCCAAATGCAGACATCCGATACCTCATCCAGCGATCTCCATTTGCCAAATGATCCTCCTTCTGAAGCAACACCCTCACAAAGCCCCGGCTCCCTCAGGGTGGAGATTGTAAACAGAGCTGCCAGGATGCAAAACAGACACAACAGCACTCGACATAACACTCGGTCCACAAACCGTGACACAAGCTTTGCTGGTGGAACAAAACGGAAGCTCAACCTCCCAGAGTTCTTTGACATATCCAACATGGGTAATTCAAGAGACGGCACGAACGGAGGAGGGAAACGAGGACGATTTGTATAGATCGATGGACTGTTCATGACAGGCTTCCCCAGCCTTCCGAACAACGACATTCACGACCGGACACGAAGCGTTGATAGCGCCGAGCATTGATCATTCCACGCATATGGTATGCCATTGGGCCTGGAAGCGGATGATCTGGATTTTGTTTTCTGGCGCAGGAGAGCGACGGCCTTTTCCCTCTCGTGGATCGTCATTCGTATAGGTCGTGGAAGGAACTTCGATGAATGCATGTCCATATCGATCCCTAGCCACCCGCAGCATCAAATAGTATTTATAGCTTTAATTAACCGTCCTGTACAGCCCCAAGCCCACCAGCGTCGCAGACAGACTCACAATCCCCAACTGTCTCGACCCGTACTTATACCGCGACGCACTCAGCTCGATCACCCTCCGTCGTTCCCGTAGGCTCTTCATCCCGCTAAAATAGCTGTACCCGCCCAACGCGACGAAGGCGGTTGATCCTGTAGAATTTGAAACCGCGGTGATGGTTAGTAGCTAGACTGCGTTTTCTTTCCTTTTTCCTTCGCTTCCTCTTCTTCTGGCTGGGTGTGCTGATTGGGTTTTGTTGTTGGGGTTGGGCCGGGGGTGGTAGTTACTCACCGAGGACGCGACACGAGAGACAGTCACCATCATTGTAGGCTTCGTGTTTTAGGAGGGTGTTGGGATCGGTGTGGAGCGGGAATGGGTCGTCATCGTCTTCCGCTTTGAAGCGGGGCTTCTTGCCGCTGGCGAGGAGGTAGGATAACATTGCGGCTGGGTGGGCAGGAGGACCGGGGTGGTGTTTGTATGACTTGGTATCAGTTAAAGCTGGGAGGATCTTTGTGGGGCATTGTTATGGTGGATGCTGGTGTGGTGGTTTGGTGGGGGAGGGGAGGGCCTTTTCGGCTCATGTTCGATTGCGGAGATTTTGCTGTCGCGGTGAAGCTTGTAAAAAAACATTGCTACTACGCTATACTTAGTTGCTTGAAAAGGTTAGCAGGCCACCTCTCTACGCTTGATTTAGCTTCGTGGGTAGTCTAGAGTTCTTCTTCTTCTTCTTCGCTAGCTGCTGAGCGTCTACTCCTTATCGATCAACAAAACACGAACATCCTCGTCAGGCCTCTCTCCTATCATTCTCATGATATATTGGAATTCAAAGATCGTATGAAGAGCCTTTTAATTATCTATCTTAAAGAACACCATGTCATGTCCTGATTCGTCACAGGCATGTAGGTAGTATCATCAATCCATTGCGCCCAGCACAGTGGCCCTCAGCCCCTACATCTTGGACTTCCCAAAAGCGCGCAAGCCCAAACGCTCGCTCTTCTCAGTATCTTTTCTAACAGCCCGATAACATAGACTGCAGGGTACTCTTCTCCGCGGAATTAACGCTCAGATTGTACTCATACTTGACCTTGACCCACATGGCGGCGTAGGTGCAATAATATGAGGCTGTAGAACGAAGTTAGCTGTGAATTGCAAGGACAAAATGGGAAAACTGAACATACTCAACGGTGGACGCCAGTCCTCGGGACCCTTATCACCTTTAGCCTGGTTGACATCGTCCGTGACGGCGATGAGTTGCGGGTTGGAGAGGTCGTTGGCGAATTGTTCACGACGCGCAGTCGTCCAGGATGAGGCTCCGGACTAGGGAGGTAGAGGAATGCAATCAGCTTTTCTTGCCCAATCGAGTAAGGGTTTCCAGCTCAGGAAAGCCTCTTCTGAGACGAACTCACCTTCCAAGCGTTGCTCAGAGGTACCATGTGGTCGATATCAACGTCTGAAGCTTGAGTCCACACCGCGCCATCGAATGGGCTGTACCATCGGCCGCTGGTCGCGGCGCAGGACGAGTCCTGAACTACATTGGTGCCATCCCGCTTCAGCACTACTTCTCTGGTGTTGCAGGTCCCGGATTGGGTGCTCCAATGTGGGAAGAGGTCGCGGCTGTAGCCGGTCTGAGAGCCAACAGGGGCTACACGAAGAGCCGCGAGCTGACTGCGTGCGGTGGAGCCGGAGGGGATGTTGGGTGGGACGGGAGCTGGGGCTGGGATGGGGCTGGCGTTGGTGTTGAGTATGGAGAGGAAGAGAGGAAGAAGGATAAACGGGGACTTCATATTGGCTCTCTCTGCTTGCGGAGTGGGAGGATGTGGTGCGAGCGGAGAATTGAAGGAGGTCTGTCAGTGGATTGAAGAACTGGTTCCCGCTCAGGGGACATTATTCCTTGGGATGATGAGCAGCCTTTTGTACTTTTCGATGCTATTTTTTGATAAGCAAACACAGCGGAGAAGCGAAAAAGAAGGCTGTTGGCTCTCAAGTCAAGTGATATCGGAGGATCCATCCTGTTTAGGCAAGTACAAATGCAGTTTGGGGTATGCAGCAGACACAGCCAGTGGACAGATACACGTGTAACCATGCCTCAGCCGCAAGAGGAAGAAGTCGATACAACGTGAAGAAGTACCATGTAGACTCTTTGATTTGCCTCGGTAGAACAACGAACTGAACCCAATCAAGGGACACGAATGACTGACAGGACAGTCCCCAAGCTTGCCAAGGGTTCCAGAATATTTGCCAAATATTCTGGTGGACAACGGCACCTCTTGATTGGATTCAATACCTTACAGGTTGCATGAGAACAGGCGAACCACTATGCTCCAGGCACTGCCTCCAACCTTCATGCGGCGATGATCAACAGGACGAACCTGCAGATGTGTTGCATCAGGGGCAAATCCATCGGAGCTGGCCGTTTGCGTACAATCCATCAAGCGCCAATGGTGGATTGAAGAGAGGGAACGTGTACATGCGAAAAAATGGAGAATATAGAGTTAGGCAATTGTTCAATAGGAACCGGCATCTGGAGGGGCAATTGTAAAAATGCGGTTAATATCAACCGAATTAAAGATCAGCTTCACCTCACGTGCTAAAGGGTAGAGGGGTCTCTGGGCTGAGACAAGATTCACCCAAGGGCTCGGGCCAGTGTGTTAGAGACAGCAGCTCTAACGGCTGAAAAGCGAACAAAGGACGAAGGAAAGAGGCAATTTCTGTGTGGTTTAATGTGTAGATTCTATCCATGTTCTGCAGACGCTTATAAGGCCTCTATTTGACGCATAGCAAGCGTACGGCAGGCGCATGACACAGTGGGTGAGCATAAATAATGGCTGACAGAGTGCTCATCAATCCACCACAAGATAACGCCGTGGAAACTTCCTATCGCAGATATTTGGGACGGTTTCCTGTACGTAGACAACATTCTACCCTTATAAGTTATACCTGGTTCTCAAGAATGCCAGAAATGATCTTGACTGCTGCCACTCAGCTCCGGTCTCGGCGGCGAATGGCAGCGGGAATTAGTTACCAGTGAGCCCAGTATTGGCAAACCCGCCCCTATCTTTTTGGGCCTCCGGGCCCCAGTGAGAGGAGGTACAGGGCATCCTTCGACATTTAGGATACAGCGCCATGTGGCTCAGCAGTAGGTGCAGTGGCTTGTGGGATTGCCTTGGCACCTAATCAGCATGAGCTTAATCCTGTGGAGCGTCACTTAAGGTTCGCCCTTGGGGACCTGAGAGATAAATCAGATCAATGATATGGACTAAAGATGAGTGCAGGGTTTCTGACGATGTTTTCAACTCAAAGCAATTCCAGGGCAGCCCCAAAGCAGCAGTGGCCTGGATCGACCCATCCACTGGCGACACAAATATCCGCCTCTATTACATCCATCTCTTCATCGAAAGGACGAAGCCTCAAACAATCTGGGTTGGTAACCTCTGGGAATTTCATATAGGAGCGGTGCCTGGGGAAGGGAATCCAAGCCTATAAGCATATTTCGCCAATCCGACTACCACGTCCGTGGCTCTTTGGCAGCTACACAATGGAACCACGGTCAGAGCATCCGCCTCTACTTTGCTGTATACGTGCGGAGTACAGCCAAATCATATATATCTCTACTCTCTGTAACCCTCTATGTAGACAGCTTGTTATCTTTATACACTCTGCACAGCAGGTCCATAAGAATCGATCACCTTTTCACTCCCGATTTTACAGACACAAGGAAGACTAGAGAACTGTTTCTTAAAATTGTGTTAATACAAAGACATCTATAATTGTCAGACAGCCACGGCCTGATACAAATGGGCGTAGAAAAGACGCAAAGGCAACAAAAACCAAGTTCTGAATGTAAACGAGTGTGTTGATTCTATCTATGCCCTGCGGACGGCTATATGGCCTCTATTTAGCGTCTGACGGGCGCACAGCAGGCGCATGACAGTAATCCAGTCGAACTTTTGTCAGGGGTTTCTACTTCTTCTTGGCTGACCAGGTAACTCCGTTCTCCTTTGTCGGATTCGCCGCCATGCCGCCGAGTCTCGCAGTGAACCACCATTCTGGAGTTGTTTTTCATGATTTGCTGCCCATGGGGTTCGTGGTCCAACCATTCACACCCGCGGCTAATGCACCGCTCCCTGTGATGTGTGAGGCAGCATCATGGGTTTTGTAGGATTTGTTGGGCATAGTTGTGGAAGTAAAAAATCAATCCGAGTAGTAGTTATTGTGAAGAAGGGGTAGACGGAAATAGATAGAAGTCGACTAAAAATAGTTTAGAGTCAATAGAGTAAAAGTGTCTTACTGATTGTGTTGAAATGCTTGCTTCTTCTAGCTATCTAGGGAACATCTAGTCAGTTATATAGACTACCGTCAAGGAGCAAGAAAAGAGCGCCAAACAGCTATGATACTGTTGAATGTTAGCTGGAACACAGATGAGGACATAAGCGCAACAGATATGTTGGACAATGCCCTCACAATTGCCTGTTGGCACATCTGAACTCGGGTTGGGTTGCAGTTGATGCTGTTGGCAAGCTTTAAGTTAGTTAGATTGCTTGGCTGCAGCATCTTATGTACTAAATACGGAGCCTCCGGAAGACTTGGCCTTCAAGGGGCTTGGCCACCAACCAAGCTATGACATAACTTAGCTTTCACAGTTATCGTCCAGAAAGTAGAATATTCTGCTGTCAAAAATATGAACCGAGTTATATAGGAGACGGAGCTAGAGGTTTTGCCGGGCGATGTATATATACACACATTCTTATATCTTCACAACCCGAAAGTAAGGCGACAAAAACCAAGCAGGCAAGACATGTCTAAACAGCCAAAGCTTACTCTGCTGTCACTCTGTAGCGGGATTCAAGACTGATGCTGAGACCAAAGCGAGTTCTTTCCCTAAAATCTGCCCGCCTTTTCCACCCAGCTCAACCTCTGCCGAAGTCAGTCCGCCAAGAGAGGATGTTGGCCCCTTTGCCTCAAATGACCACCTGTCCAAAAGAGCTTTGTTGATATAGAGTGTTGTAAGGAACCCTCCGCCGCCGCCTAGAATGGCTCGATACGCAGGGTAATCAATGTTTGCAATATAACGTATTTTAAGGTTTAAGGTGGCTGCATGGGGGCATGAGTGGAAGAGCAGCGAGTCGAAGAACCGAGTCTGCTGCTGTGAAAGCTAAGACCAGAGCCGTAAATGGCAAGTTGGAGACCAATAATCCCTAACACAACGAGGGAGGACATTCTACCTCGATTCGGAGCGAATGATTTTTCGAGGTTGATAGATATGGCGAATATCGGTAATTCTGCATTATATAGTCGCACTGTCACCTTATTACTTTCGTCATGCTCATTATCCTCGACGCTTGCCCCGTCCTCCATTTTGAGATCATGGCCATTTATGAATTCCAAGTCATAGTGGGCCTGTCTTATCCTCGCCTGCCGAACCGGATCCCGCTTCTTGGTAATAAATGTATCCTCTGGATGTTCGGTGCTCCGAAGCTTGATCCACTGCAGAAAGGCATAAAGGATCCAGGTGACCATAGCAAAGAGTTGTGTAAGAACTTTCAACACTTTAACAATGCCTTCTGATCTAGGCGCAGTTTTGTCGGACCAATCAAATGTGGGCTCCAGTTCCAAATCTGACCAATGTAAGATATTGCGGGACACCAGACAGGCAGCCACAGCGCCCGATAAGGGCAGCGACAGACTCGTATGCTTCCATGGTGCTCTTAACTCTGGGATGATGCTGCAGTAGAGGCCTTTTCCAACGGAGTTCTGTGTATGGACGACTGTTTCTCCGACTACCTCCGCACCATCCTTGTCAGAAGCAATTTTTGAAGCCATTTCCATGCAGTGGGTACGATATTTGCCTGAAAGCAGGTCTTCCAAAGATGCCACCAGTGTCTCAGCTGTCAGCCTACGGTGGTTTAGTGGAGGTGGTCCCAGTCCCAGCTGCTGAATCTTGGCGGCCCAAAAACTCTGGTCGAGAAAGAAGGGATAACCAATGTTGGTAGACCGTACTTCAAACCCACACCTATGTGCCCAGCACCGCCATGGTGAACAAAACCTTGGACATGCGGCAGAAGCCATGCGTAGGGAATCTCATCAATGACGAAGATGTGATCAGGAACTGGTATTTTAGCGTCGATGTCGGACCATCTCCGGCAGACAACTGCCTTGGCTCCAACTCTCTTCACGGCAGCAAAGACAATAGCCATCAGCTTCACGGGATAGGGAATGTCAGCTGAACCGAATGATATCGCCAACACCGGCTTGTCCGTGTCCAGGAAACTTTCCAGAGCTTTCGGGGGTGTATAATTCGGCGCTTCATCGAAAGCATATCCAGCAATGGCCACGTTGGAGTCCCATTCGGCTAGGCGTGGAAGCACATGAGGTGACCACAGGCAAAAATGGGAAATTCCCATCTTCACCAAATCAAATACAGCCCAGGTCCAAGACACAGCCGGCATACCATATTCTTTCACTCGAAGATAATTCAAGTGGTATCCTAATGCCAGCCAATTCCTATATTTGGTGTAAGTAGGTCGGTTGAATAAGCCCAAGTCTAACTGAGGGACTCACAGTATGTCTAAACAAATGAATGAAATATAATTTCCCAAAGTGACTTGTCTATAATTCGGTTCCGACATGATCAACGCATTAGGAAATTCGCTGGTAGACAGCTGTGGTTGCAGGGAGACAAGAACAAGTGGCACTTGGAGTTTTTGCGCACAATGGATATGAGTGAGGGCTGAATTGCACGAAACAATTGAGTCAGCCACGAATGGACGGTGAGAGAGCTTCTTCCTGCAATCGCTACTCTCATTGCTGTCGATGCTGGCTCTCCAGAATCCACAAACCATAAGGATAAGTGCTTGCCTTAAGACCCCAAAGTCGCCTTTGATGGTAGAAAGTAATATATTGGGCTTGGTAGTTAAGGTCTTCGCAAATGCTGCTGAGCTTCCAGCCACGCAGTAGAACTCGAACCCTCTGCTTTCCACCAGCTTCTGATGCTCTGCATGTGTCGCAATTCTTACGCGATATCCGCATGAGCTGGTAAGGAACGCTGCTGTACGCAGGAATACTTGAACATCCCCACGACTTCCCACAACCATTAGAAGAACGCAAGGACGATTTAGAGATCCGGAAATTCTAAGAGTAAGTTCAACAGGCTTGAAACTTAACCCTTGGGTCCCATCCAGATATTTTGCCAGAGCCGTGATCGGGAAATAGTGATGGTAGTACGGATAGTTTAGATAGAGCACCATTGGAAACCCTGTTCCGGGATACACGTCTTGATTCCATGTGGCACCAATGAGTGATTTATCAGTTTGATTGGCAATGAGCCACCGAATCCCTCTTTCAATTGCTGGATAAGAGGCTGGACGATACGGCAGCAAAGCCGTAACTCCCCATGCGGTTTGAGCAGGTGTGCTCTCACCAGTACCTGCCAGCTCTGGACGTTCGTAGGTAACAAGGGTTTCCCCCCAGCCTCCGTCGGAATTCTGCACCGACTCAAACCAGCGTGTGGCACGATCGACCATGTGCTGAACCTTTGCACTGTCTTGTGCAAAGTGGACCAAACCTCTCAGAACATTGCTAGTTCCGTAATTGTAATTGTTTCCCCAACGTCCCCACCATCCTCCAAAGGGCTCTTGCTTTGCTAGCAGAAACTCTATCGCACGCTCGGAAGCCAGCTGGACCCGGAGCTGCAACTTTCTGTCCAGTGATCCTTTTCTATGCGAGAGCAAAAGTCCAAAGCATTCCAAAACACGCCCTGTGACGTCAGCAGTACTTGGGTCGCAGAGACTATCCATGTCACTGAATGGTATCTTGTGTAGCCCGAGCTTGTCATTATCGACATCGAATGCCGCAAAACCACCATCACGATTGTGCATGCCCAGCATCCAGGTGACCGCATTCGATATACGTTCTGACTCAATGAAGTATGGGTCTTGCTTTATCAGAGACATCACCACAACTGCTGTGTCATCCACATCTGGATACCACGTATTAAAGTACTCAAAACTCCATCCTCCAGGTTGTTGGTTGCGACTATAAATGCGCCAGTCTCCTTCAGGGCCCAGAAGTTGACGTTCTTTCACATAATTGATAGCCTTTTGTACACGGGCATCTCTCCCAACGCCCGCGTCGCACATTGCCCCGATCATTAAAGCTGTATCCCATAAAGGCGAAATAGTGGGTGCCAGTCTCTTTCCGCGTGTGTCAGTTGTAGACAAGCGCTCCAAAGCATCGAGTCCAAGAACAACAGCTTTATGATCAAATGGGTATCCTTCCTCAATCAAGGCCCATGGACTTCCATGCATGGGTGGGAAAAATCCAGCCCAGTCGCCTTGAACTTCCTGGTGTTCTATAAGCCAGTCGACGCATTTTTTCCGGGCAAGACCCCGGTTAGGAGAGTGTTTTAGTCCCCCTAGAAGCCCGAGAATGTTATCAAAAAGCGTGAACCCATATTCAATGTAGTCACCCTTCCATAGCATGGTTGACAAAGGAGACGCGAATGGAATATTCTTATTCCTGGGATTGGACCACAGCTCGTCCAGAAAATCATTATCGGCACTCCGCCCGTTAGGAAGCGCGTATACAGGATCGTGGTGGCGAATAATCAAACATGGAATAAGGGTACTTCGTGCCCACGAGGACAATGTATAGATGTTGAGGAAAAATGACGGGGGCATCAGGATCAATTCGGCCGGCATCTGAGGGAATCGAAGACCATGGGATCAAGCCAAAAGTCGCCAGAAAGAAACGCGTAAAGAACCTGACCTTCTCGACTCCTCCAGCTTTTCGCACCCAGGCGCTCGCCTTGAGCATAGACGGGTGATCTGCTGGGACATTGAGAATTTTCAGAGCGAGATAAGCCTCCGTGGTTGTCGAAGCATTCCCGACAGCGTTGGGGCCAGACACCAAGAGCCATCCTCTTTCTGGTCTCCTAATAGCCAAGTCCGTAATGCATCTGCGTCGCTGAGGTCAAGGCCGACAGAATACTTGAACATGACATATTGGCAAGTAAAGGTCACATCTGCTACGCATTCCTCGGTCCAATGGCCGTCCGATTTTTGTTTCTCGAAAGAATATTCGATAGCTTGCTGAAGTGTGTTGAGCGCCTCCTCGCGCAGATCATCCAGTGCCATGCCAACATTGTCGTGGTGCCGTTGCACAGCAATTGAGGTCAAGTAAGGAGCCAGACACGGTATTCCTAGAGCACAGGGCACTCTTCCCTACATTTATGTTATCCCGTTGAACCACGGTGATGTGGAAAACGAGTAAACTCTGCCCAATCATATGCCTCCAGCTTGTTCGAACTGAAAATACGGTTCGTTTAGATTTCTATCGGTTCCCACGCCGGTCTCTGATGATTCAGCTGTTGTAGAGCCCATCCTGGTAGGATTGATGTCCTTGCGAGTTGTGTGACAATCTACAGGAGATACGTAGAAAGCAAGTTGTTCTATCTATCTAGAGGAGGGGGAGCGTGCATAGCTACGGGTGTAGAGAGCGTAGATCTATGTACAATTGGCTGTACCGTACAGCGAAATTAGAAGCGAAATTGCGTTGGAAATTGACCAATTAGAAGCAGTAGAAACGCAGGGATTACGCATATGAAACGCGGCCAATTGGCCCTCTCAGAAGGTCAACAGCTCATAATACCGCGAGAAATCGCCTAAAACGGTATTCCTCCTCTCGCAACTGTTAGAGGATGTAGCAAATAGCGTACGGAGATACCAATTAAATTGATTGAGTTACTCCTATCAAGAGGAGCATTTGCTCACACTAATAGCTATCGAAGCGCATTACTGCAACGTGGGGGAGGCCGAGGGGGGGACGGTGGGGGGATAGTAGTGCTCACTGCCATAAATAACAGGGCGTAAAAGTTACAAGAGCGTTTCGTGCGTTTCGCATGCGGGGACCCTTGTACCATCATGCTAATACGTAACAGATACGTATCATATACGCAAGGATTCTGACAGCAACAACTTATGCTTATTATTTAACACTTCTTACGGTCCTCCTTCTAGCCTGCTTGTAATATGTACTAAATTTAATTACTTGACGAATTTTATGTGCTTCTGCGTAGACAACGACTTTATAACGTCATTAGCAGGCATTTCTGTACTATTATATCAGAAATGCCAAGACTTATCGCACCGCACTTCCATACTAGTAAAGCAGGTATGCCGAGAGCCACATCCCGTCGACTACACACCCAAGTATCGCAAGCGTTGTGATATGCTGAAGGCCACAACTCGTTGACTACGTATGCACTACTACTGCAAGGATTGATTATATGCATATTATTGCCGCAAGAGTTATCCCCTATGTCACTGAATGGGTGGCTCTGCCTTTTCAAGAATAGCGTGGCTGTAATTTCGCGTCAGAACTGTGCTGTACGGAGTCGTGCATCAAAAGTCATCAGTATATGCTAAACCTAGAGCGCCGCTAGCAAACTCCAGCTGAACTTAGCACTGCGTAATTCGTGGCCTATAGAGAGGGAGCTCCAACAGTGACGGCTAATAGTCCCTATAAGATCAGAATCGAACGCGATGTAGCATGATCAAGAACCATCAATTATACATCACACCCGGTGAACCTTATCCATACACACTGGGCCATCAAATAACCTGGCAGTCCGAGGCAGGCATCTCAGATGATGCTGCCATGGATCTTTTGGGCTGGTGAATTAGGCGGTTATGTTTCCAGAATGATCGTGTTAAGGCTATCGATCCCGTGATGATGATGATTATCTTCGAATAGAACAAGGTGCTTGCAGAGCCACACGGTCAATAATTAGTTGGAACTAGTAAACGTTCTTTGTGTCCTTGATGTATCAACATAAACGTGCCATCTTTTCTTTTTTTTTAAGATCCGACAGCATGCAATCTTGCATCTGCAGCGATGAATATTCGCAAATGATTCTTGGAGTTCCTCCAGGTCCGAAAACTAGAAAAAGGAAAGACCAATAAATACTAAAAAGATAGGTATAATACAGTAGAAGAAAAACAAGAAATCTCCGTTCCTATCCCACAGACTGTGGGTCCCACCGTTCCGGCATATTGTGACCTCAAGAACAACTTCAAACCCAATCCGATTGTAATCCCCCAAAGCATCTCTCTGTCTCGCCCAGGCCCCTTCTTTCTGTCCTTCCCATTCCCCCAAGGCACCAGGCATCCAAAATGCCTTTACATGATCCCCCAGTTCTTCTCAACTCCCCACGCCCCATCCGCTTTCCACTTGTCATCAAACGCTGAAAACAAAAAGACATCCTTCTCGAAGGCGCCCCTAATACTCTCAACAGCTTTAGCCTGGTTCTCTGGGCTCGGAACCGCAGCACCATTGCTATTCCCACTGTGAGGCCATCCGGACTCCGTGATGACAACCTTCTTATTACCACCTGCAGCTTCAGCGATGCGGTCGATCTGCTTCTGGACCCATTCGCCCGCACCTGCAGCTTCAATCGTAGGATCAAAATACGAATGCGCGTTCGCGGCGCAGTAGTCTGATGCCGCACAAAGTTCCGGATGCGCGATCAGGGCGTTGAAGGTATCGACCGTGACAATCGAGCCTGTGTATCCGGCCTTTCCGAGAATATCTCTCGCCGTCCCTAAAGCGGCCACTACATCGCCCGGGCTGGCTTTTCCCATGTCGACTAGCTCGTTGCCAATGGAGATAGTGGTGATTGTGCCGTCGAAATTGCCGTTGAGCTGGTTGATCATGTTGCCCAGGTCGCCCGCTACGTCGGCGATGGTGAGGAGCCCAGCGAAGATTTTAATGTTTTTGGAAGAGGCGGCGGAGATGACGGTGCTAATTTGATTGCAGTCGACGCCGTAGATGCGGACGGTGCTGTAGGACGTAAGGGAGTTGAAGTCTTCGTTTACTTGGTCCTGGGTCTTGCAAGTTCCGTCGGCATTGTAGGGGGAGTAGCAGATTCCTAGGCCGGTGCTGGAGGGTTCGGTGGGCGGGGGTGCTGCTTCGGAGGATTGAGCTGGCGCAGGTGCTGGTGCCGCTTCTGTAGATGGAGCTGGTTCAGGAGCTGGTGGAGATTCTGCCTCGGGAGATGGTGCAGGTGCAGGTGTAGCTTCCGAGGATGGAGCTGGCGCTTCGGTGTTCGTTGGCTCAGGCGGAGCTTCGGTGGTAGGTGGAGAAGGCGCTGACTCGCCGGTTGGGGATGATTCAGCGGATGGTTGGACTGGAGACGGTGGAGTAGCTTCAGAAGGGACAGCAGAGTCAGAAACGGCCGACTGCAAGGTTGGTGTAGGTCCTGCTGACAATTCTGGCACTATTTTTTGTGGAGCTGGAGTTGCTGCTGGATTACGAGGTGTTCGGGTTTCAATACTGGCGGTCTGGCCATCTTCATAGACCCAAACAATTACTTCGGGTGAGGTGACCGTGGCATAGTCAGTAACCACAACACCACGCCTGTGAAATTGCTGATGACCTGAAGTAAACTTTTAGACCTGCCAACAGGAAGTTAGAAATTGGATGGTACTTACCATGAGGCTGACTAGCCACAAGCTGAATCAGCGAAAATGCTGATAGAGCGAAGATGCTAGCCTTCATGTTAAAAGAAATCGCGCGGAAATAAACGACTTAGGCTTCAGATCGGAGGCAGTGAGCGAATTCTGTGTTTTGCGCCGGCCAGCGGGCTTTAGGTGCATGTAGCTTCAAACTTCCGTCTTTCCTATTTTGCAAGAAGCGTTTGTTTGTTGTGATGGTTGAATTCTCTACCTCTCGAACCAAGAGGATTTAAGGACTGTTGCGACTAACCGGTCCTCGACAAAGGAACGCACCCAGATTTCTTGGTTGCCGGGATTAGTAATAGCACCAACATCGACGGCGTGAGTTCGTCCCAAAGAATGTGTAGTATAGACCAACCGAGTAATGGAATGTGCACAACAAAGAGATGTGATTGCGATTCGGCTGGTATGCTGCCGCAAAATAGAGGTCCACTTACGCTCCAATTTGAGGGAGGTTTGGCAGAAAATGAGCTGGGGTACTTGACATGCGAAAAGAATGCAAGGAGGAATGCAGCTCAAGACCTCAGCGACAACGAATGCAGCAACTGAGACCGGCGGCAACAAGCAAGGACATAGTGGAGACAAAAATCGCTAAAGAGCCGCCCATGGACTTGGTCTTAGAAACGCTCAGCTTGCCATTGAAGTATCGCCTTTTGTCTCTCAAGAGTTACAATATACACCTGTAAGACCTCTGCAGCCACAGGTAAGTCGAGGAGATTTCGCCAGTTTGGTTTCTCTCGGGATCCAGACATGGTAGACGATATCCACCAACGACCTGACTCTCTGATAATTTCGTCCAAGCGACGCAGGGAGCTTCAACGGCGAGGACGACTTCCGAAACCACTTGACACCCGATTGGCAAGTAAGGGCGTCATCTCGAGTCTTTCTTTCAGATCCAGGTGTGGTCGAAAATAGCAAAGATCGAACTCCAATTTAACTCGGGGCGCTTCCTGAGCCAGGGGCGACCAACCAACAGCTTTGATTGGGCGGTTGTGATACTGTTTCTGTGTGTATTGACAGCGTTTCATCAGGCCTAGATGAGGCTGTTACGGCGGACTGTTACTGGGTTAACCACACGTTAAAATTTTGAATCTTACAATCAGTTTTGAGCTAGCAACAGGGGTTACTACAGTAGGAGACATATTACTATTGTAAATGTAACCCTTTCCCTTCATACAGATACCCTTACCGCCGCGCTTGTACGAATGACATACCACTCTGGGGGTTCATTTACCGCATTCAACGTGTTGAGCTCCCTCTATCTTATTCTACAGCTACTCCAATTAATGCCAGCAACAAGCCAGGTAGTTGTAGATGCTAATGGGATGCACACTCGATGTAATATGCCTCGTACCGTATATATGATTCTGTTTGAGGGCCCTACTCTCTAGGGCACCCTCTTCTTACACCCTCTTTCTTACACCCTCTCCTTACACCCTCTCCTTACACCCTCTCCTTACACCCTCTCCTTATATCCTCTTCTTATATCCTCTTCTTAAGATACTCTCTACTTAAGACACCTTATATTCATTAGTTAATATTTACAACAGTCTTCTATAACAATATACAACTGTAATTCATACAAAGAATACCAATATATACTGTGAGAACGTACTTACATAGCTCCCGTAATAACTCAAAGCTGATTTAAAGTTCAAAGTTTTTAATGTGTCATTAACCCAACCATAGTCCGCTGTAGTTTGTAGCGATACAAGTAACTAAAAAGAGGATGATACGCTCTATAACACTAACACATTGGCTGTGCTGAGAATGCACAAGATGCCCTTGAAAATAGAAGGGATGTAAGCCGAAATAGCTCTAAAAAGACAGTTCTTCCCTGCAAACTGGCGGTACCTCTACTCTGTATGACCGTCTCCCTCTCCTGATACTGCTTATGAAGTCAACACTGCCCTGTCCAGATACCGTGGCACCCATGGGCTTCACCAGTTCAGACAGTGAAGTGATACGCTCTATACACCCATCTCACCTCTTCCTACAGAATATTACGAGTTTGAGAGGTGCTTTGACATCTCTCTCACACCAGCAATCCAAATGTCTCTTGAATGGAGAAGCCGGTGCTTGGTTAGAGCCCAAGGAAAGAGATTGGCCTTCACCTCCGATCAGATTGACGCAGTATGTACAAGAATGCAAGAACATATATCCGCAAACAACCGGTGCAAATGACGATGGCGTCGCCATGTTACCGCTTCCTCGTCATCACCTTGGTGATAGCATGCCTGATGATGATGCCTGCTTTCTCGACCTCTTTCTTCGAAAAGCCTGTGGACAGACAGATCTTGAGCGCTGGTTGTGGCGTGAAAACTTCATTCTTGGTGCCGGAGGGATTTGGGGGAATGGTTTTGTGGCGGGTGATAAGGACACCCTGGGCGAGAGACTAGATGGTGAGGTTGTTAGCGATGGGATGGAACAATGGATTGACTCTCGGGAGGGACCATGGTGTGTGCTCACCTCGTCCACAATATCTTGGAGGATATGCTGTTGCTCATCGTTGCCAAGCCTTCTCAGGTTGACCACTTCCTGCTTAAGAACCATCAACATGACTGGATTCTCTACTGCGCTGATGCATCTCATCCAGTCACTCCTTGGGTCCAACTGAGTCCACATCGCTTTGATGTTTTCCCTTAACCCGTTCAGAATCTCGGGTTGAGTTTGTAGGATCAGCAGTGTCTCACTCGCGGTCGTCGCACTCATGGCCGGCAGCGCTGCAGAAAACGTGTAGGAAGCAGCAGATAATCGTTGATGCTCAACAATCTCATCCGAGCCGGCACAAAAGCCACCCGCAGCACACAGTGGACCGGCCATCGAACCCACGATCATGTCCACCTCCGCCGCATCAACATGTTGGTGTTCAGTCACACCTCGTCCTGTTCTCCCCAGCACACCAAAACTCCATGTCTCATCCAGGATCAACCGAAACTTGTACTTGTGCTTCAACTCTATGATCTTGGGCAGATCTACCAGATCACCCACGTTCTCAAACAGGCCTTCGGTGACAATGAATCTCCTGGTCAGGGGCTTCTTGCTTTGTTCCTTGGTGACCTTCGCTAGCACCCTCTGCAGATCTTCTGTATCGTTGTGCTCGTACCATCTCACCGTAGACCTACTGATCTGCAGGCCTTTCCGTATGGAATAATTGACAGCTCTATCTGCAACAATGATATCCCCTCTTTTGCTGAACGCTGGAATGACACTGCTAATCGTACTGAACGCCTGCGCATAGATGATGCAGGCTGTGGTGCCCAAGAAAGCAGCAATATCAGCTTCAATCTTCATGTGGACGTCTTGAGTGCCATAGAAACCCGGGGGTCCACATGGCCCAACCCCATAGGTCCGCAGGGTCTGTATTGCGCGTTCTTTAAGGAGCTCGTTGGAGACGAAGTTGTAGAAATTGTAGGAGGCAAGGTTCGTGACGGTCCGGCCATTGGAGAGCTTCGAACGTGGGCCTGTGGGACTGCGGAGGAGGTAAGTCTCAAGGGAAAGGTCGTCGACCCGAAAGACTAGGCACGTTAGGCATTGACGTACCCTACAATGACAGGTCTCTTTTCAATTTCTGCCTCTTCAAACGGTGTCACCCTCGCCACGAGCGGTTCGGGCGTCCAATCCTCGACTAACTCGTCGACCTCCTGTTCTCATCCAATAGTGTCAGTCAAAGAGTTGTCTACAAGTTCTTCTTCAACAACCCACCTCCTCTGACAGCGTGACATAATTCGGCTTGGTTGAGTATTTCGGCGCAAGTAGATATCTGACAGCGAAAAGGACGAGGAAAAGCTCGACCGCAGACCGGATAGGATCGTTCTGGTAACTGGACCTGATGTAGCGGAGTAGGATGGCAGAGCCAGGTAGCTTATGAAATTCTTGCGACAATCGTCCGAGGATGATCAACAGATGGGTTTGGGCTTCCTGGAAATCCATCTGTCCATGCTCAGCTACCTAAAAGATGAAGCAAACGGGCATGAAGTCAAAGCTCAATTACGCAACGTCCAACCTGAAGGAGAGGAAGAAAGCCAACTTCTAAACCCTTTCCCAAGATTTAATTTCAAGGCGCATGATTATTAAACCTAATCTGGACTTTCAAAGGGGAGTTCATGTTCTCAATTATTGTAATTGAATGTACAGTACACACTATCTCTAGAGTAGTTCGAGCTTACACGCAAACGCCGTTCCCTGATGGTTCCAGGACCTGAAAATGAGCGAGCCATAGCTCGACCTCGAATGAGAAAATGATCGATTTGCTTTGTGGCTGGAGCCGGGAGAGCGAATAGGATGTTTGCCACAAAGTTCTATACCGTGTCGGTCATTCAGATACCGCAGCCCAACGAACACAGAGCAGAAAGTTGAATCATTAGTTACTTGATGAGGGCATTCGCCTAATCTCCGCCTGATTTTTGCTTGCACAAGAGTGTACAAAGATGCACCATGACTGCGCGCCATAGCAATGCCGGTGCTAGCCATACCTAGATGAATCTTGCTCGATCAAATGGAGAACTTGTCGTCGCGGGTGCTCCCCCATCTGCAGTGCCTGCAGCGGCTCCACTGCCACCAGTAGCTGCGGCACCTCCACCAAGCAGAGCGGTCCCGGTCTGGGTGCGCCCAAGGGTATCGTTGTTGTTCTGACCAGTAGGCTGGAGTAGGTCCATGGGAATACCGTTAGGTATATTGATGAATCTTCGGGCAACAACAGGGCCAACGATCAACGCAACAAATATAACAAGCATGATGAAGTAGAGCATCGCGAAGCGAATCACTCTCCTCTTCCGAAGCTTGGATTGCTTAAGCGAGTAAATCGGAGGTCGAATTTGACGGCTGTAGGGCTGTTAGCTTCCGATCACCAGATAAAAAGATACCATAGAAACATACCTTGGGCGAAGCCAGAAGAGCATGACAGAGTGGATCTTGTCAATGTATGGAATGCAGAGAGCAGGCAGCATGATGAAAAGTAAAACATGCCCAAGAATGAAATCGGCAGCGAACATTCCCAGCTCGGTGATCTTGCACACGTATTCACGTGCTGGTTGCGATACGGAATGCCAACCCATCGAGTACCATTTGCCGGTCCACCACGCAATGTTGGCAGAATCTTGCTTGAACTCACGGGTAAGACACAAAGCAATGATCAGCTTGAAAATGAAACGTTGCAGAGCAACAACGGCGATCATTCCCAAGAGTGCCTTAGCGAAGACCCAGCCTTCGAGGAAAAACATGACCTCGAAGAAGGCCAGAAGCATGATAACAGCGATTCCGTGGGCAATTGCAGCGAGGACGGAGCCGAACTTCTTGCAACACATGCTGAGGAGAGGACCCATACAACAAGCCATACCGAAGAAACCGAGCAGAACACCAGCATTGATAGCAATGGGTCCGAAGGCTACCGCTGCCACTCGAATCAGTGAGCCAGTCGGCGTTGGATTGTCCTGCACTCCGGTCTGAGCATTGATGAACAGATAGGGGACCAGCGTGACCGCAACCAGAACCAATGGCCCAACCACCTCACTGAAAAAAATGCTGGTGAAATGAGCACGAGGCACATCTCCAGATAGTTTCTCCGATGGGGAACCGAGGACCTTGCGCTTGAAACCAGTGATGCGGGTCCTTGACAGGCGGCAGAAAGCAATCCATGAGGATGAGTGCGATCGAGAGTTACCCCTAGACAGCCACCGCAGAAAGTCGCGATAGTCGATGAAGAAATCGTTCCACGCAAACTGGTGAGGATTGAAGAAAAATGGCGAGATGCATAGAGCCAGCAGAGAGGCCCAAAAGTAGATGAGCCAAGCACCCCAGATTGTGATTGTCGCAAACAGCAACATCATCAATAACCGAGCACCGAAGTAGATGGATGGTCCAGCGAAGCGGGAGTACAAAACACCAAATGGAATGCGGGCTGTCGCAAAGCCACGACCAGTGCCGATGTAGCGAGCTCCACCGAAGGACAGATCTTGATGCAAAGCATTGGCATAGATCTGACAGACGAACACTTCGAAGAACGGTGAACCAGATGCAAATTGCTTGCCCAACCGAGTTGCCGCCCGCCAGAAACCACGCTCTGTCAATTCTTGCACCACGAGCGGGATGAAAGAGATGAAGAAGACAATGAAGATGGAGACGATACAACGCTCGACCCACTGCAGGATAGGCGTCAAGTTTGCGCACCCAGTAGGATACAGTGGGTCTGTGATTGGCACGTTTCGATCATAACTGCAGAGGATGGTCTCGTGGCGAAGCGCCCCCAGGTTAATTAAACAGATCATGAAAAGCTGTACCGAGAGCATGATGAATAAGTTGTTGATGTGGAAGCCAGGATGCGCGTAATAGAAAGACAGGAAGCGATCGAGGGGAAGCTGCGTGCCGAGATAATAGTACTCACGAGAAAGCATTTGCTCTCCCATACCAGTACCAATCTTGGTGGTGAAATTGAGAATGGAGCCGAACCCAAGATCTCGTCCTTTGCCACACTGATAATATTCACAGTGTTTGATGCGTCCACCACGGACCAGGGCGTTCATACCAGCATAAATATCTTCGTTGAGGTGTAGGCCTTTTTGCGCCTTGGAGACACCACCTCGGGTAGTCATGAAGATACCGTTCAGAAAATCGGGATGGCCGTAATGCAATTTGCCACCAATCTGTGCGAGCGTACGAGCAAATAGTGTGCCAAATGTCTGTTCTTTCCCTGCGGCAACATCACCAAGAATACCAATGTTCTCCGAGAAGATATATTCACGCGCTCCAAGGATAGCAACAGGTGCAGTTCCCGAAGGTGGAAGACCGGGGGTATATGGGGAAACATTATCGGTGGTCATCTCCTCGAACTCTGCCAGGACGCTTCGAATCTTGAGACATTCTTCGAGATAGTTGTCCTGATTGGCATCGATAAGCTGGATATACTCGCCGCGGTAGAAGATGATCGAATGATTCTGATTGTCAGACTTGCCATCACCGAGAATTGGATTGCCCGAAAGCTGAATTCGGAATTTCGGTCGGCGCATACCGTTCTCCAAGAGCTCCGAGTGACCATCGATAAGTGAGGAGTAGAGGCGAGGCTCTTCACCCTCATTCAAAGGTGGCTCCTCATCTAGGTACGCAATTTGGAGATCTGGGTAAGCACGAAGCAAGAACTCGGTGTTCTCTCGCTCCTCTTTCTTGAATTTGGCATACCGTTGCATTGAAACCACAATCTTGAACTTGCGTCGAGCCATGCGTTCAAGCTCTCGCTCGAGTTTGTCAGAGTTGCCACCGAACATTTGAACAACCTCAGGGTTCTCAACGCGGTATAATAGCTTGATAGCACGGCTGTAGTTCATAAAACCAGAGATGGTGCGGTACAAAGTTTGAGATCGGAGCGATGCCCAGATCCGGGTACGCAAAGTGTATTCAGGAGCAGCAGATTTGAAACCGATGCAATAAAAGGGTAGGTCGTCAATCTTGCTCTTGGCAGCGTCCTTCTCACTCTTCTCATAATCTCCATTGAATTGAGAGGTCTCATCAGCCAAAATCTTGGTGTCTTTGACGAAGCAATCCCATTCATGAGGATGCAGTTGTTTCAGATACTCAAGAAGTGTGACGCGCGAATATGGTTCATCTTCTCGAATAATCTCCCGGAGTGAGAGCAGGATCTTCTCGCCGTAATGGGGAATGAGAACAGTGAAAGTTGGCATGTTGTCCACTGGCAAAGGCTCAGGCATGGGAGTTGATAGAGACTGGGCAAAGAAAGAGATTCGGCGTTCTGCTTCGCTCTGTGTTGGAAAGAACTCAGTCTTGAAAGAATTGTCCTCTTGAGAGACAAAAAAGGTGGGTGCTCGAAGTGTGCGTTTGCCTTCTTGCTCGGAAGGGACCTGATGGTAGAGCAGCTTTTGGACGTGGTCGATTGCCAAAAGATGCTCACGGTACATGGAAATGACGATGGCGTTCCAAATCTGTGAAATAAGCACCTTCGGCTTGTACTTGATCTCCATGTCGGTGGTCGCCAGAACCTTGGAGTAGATACGCTTCGGTAGTCGGGAAAAGATGTTCCTCCAGGGAGTCCAGATAGAGACGCCGAGATAGAAGGAGCGGGACACAGAGAATACGGTGTTCCAGATGATATACCACAGATAGGTATCCAAGAAGAACAAGCACAAGTCTGTGAAGAACATCACCCCTAACAGGATTCTTGGCTGGTAATAGCAAAGCGTGGAGCCAAGATATTTGTCGCCGGCGCATCTTCCGATCGTCATTGTCGACAAAATTCGAATGGGGTCACGGAAGGAAAGGGTTAAGAAAAACCAGGATTCCAAAAATTTGAAACCGAAGACTAGGACCCACAAACCGTACGACATCCACATATCGTTGCCTTTCAGTCGAGGATATGACGCGGTGAACGTTTGGCTGGCAACGTACTGACGTGAATTCTTGGTCAGATAACTCCCGAAAAGCCCACCGAGGGGCATAACCGAGAAGAAGAAGAACGTGGCAAGCGCAATCACAAACTGGACTATTCCAATAGCATTTGCGATGGTGCCGGTGGATTGGATGCCAAAGATGTAAACACTAGGTCCAATGTTGATGACGAACATGACGATCAAGAACAGCAATTTCTTTGTTAGATGCTGTGCACCAGCCCAGCGCCGAGGAACATATGCCCATTCGAATACTGTGGCGATGATGTTTAGCAGGCAGGCAAGACCACCACCGAGGGCAACAGCAGACCACTGAGCAGCTCTCTCAGGAGGATTGTTGACTTGCTGTTTGTAGTCCCTAGTATAGAGAGTTGGAGAATTTTGGGCAGTATAGAACCAGAAGGCGGTGATGTGGATGATCCAGATACGGTTGAAGTTGACCAACATATGGAACCAGGAGCGAGTCTCTTTGTACGTCTTGAAGAAGACCTTTTTCCAGTTCACTTCTTGAAGCTTGAGATATCGCTCGGCAGGAGGGATGTCAACGATGCGTGACTTGTCGGTCATGACGATTCGCTCGATACCTTCAGGATACCAGAAAAGCTGGTTGATATCATCATAGCCGACAACTTTATTGTGGTCTCGTTCTCGACGGACGTATTTGCCTTCTGCGATCTCGTAACCCTGATCTCTACAGTACTGGTAGAGAGGCGTAATAACATTATTGAGGTAGGTAAACTCCTCTACTGGTTCAACGCGCTGTTGACATGCTGCGGACTGCAAATAATCGTCTGCGCATTTGAAGATAAAGCACAAAGCCTCAGGCATGAAGCGAACTTGGTTGGCTTCGCCCCAACAGAGCAGGTACAAAGCAATCTGTCGAGCGCGTTCATGCTGAGACATGCGGTTCATGCGGGTCTTCCAACGATACTCGGCCGCCTCCAGACTGTTATCGCCTTCAAGAGACTCTAAGGTCTGCTCTTCGTTCTGAGGATTCTCCTTTGCCTTCTTCTTGGCTGCTTTACGAGCTTTGCGCGTTCTGCGGTTGGCTTTCCCTAACTTCATGTTTGCGAAGCCGACGGCATCGTCAAGATCGAGATGTGCAGCAAAGTACCATCGGCGGTAATTTGCATTATCACCTCCAATGTAGTCAGCGTGAAGCGAGAGAAGAGCTTGGTTTGGTGACATGCGAGATGCACGGGAATCTAGGAGTGTCATCATGTGGTCGTACATGTTCCGCATGCTGTCTCGTTGAAAACCAAATTTGGCCGTCAAATCCAAGAAAATATCTTCGAGTTCTTCCTTTGACAGAGGAATCTGAGCATCGGATGTCCATGCAGGGTACGGCTCTCGAGAACGTTGGCCAGCAGGAAGTGCATTGCCGTACTCCATGCCGTAGACCGGAGTAGAGGCGCCAGAAGATCGGTTACCTCCATAAGAGATTTGTGAAGAAGGTGGTCGGTAGCCGCGACCACCTTGGCTCTCATACCCGCTGTGGTAACGCTCATCTCCACGTCCGTAGTAATCCATTTCTGCGGCTCTGGCCATATCAGACCTCATAGTGAAGTCGCTGAAAGTTTCAGAATCTTCCTCTGAATCTTGACCTCTCCGCCGTCTTTGTCCTTGATGGGGTGGCTGATGACCACCAGCTCCCTGGTCATAATATTGGTCATCATAATATCCGTCCTGGTAGCCTTGTTGATGACCTTCATAGTATCCGCCATCTTGCTGGTAGGGGTTATTGGCATCGGCATTGTAGTAACCACTGGGAAATCTTCGTAAGCGCTTCTGAACGCACGGACGCACAAGAGAGACTCACGATTCATCATAGTAACCATCTGCTGCAACTGGTTGCTGCTGGTTGTAGTCATATTGATCGTTATAGCCCTGGTTGTGATCATCACGATATTGAGCATCGTGGGCGTATTGCTCCTGGCCGTAGCCATCATCATAATGACCTTGCGGTTGGCCCGACATCTTCAAGGACGGTCTTGATTCTGGAGAAATCGAGATGTGTCAGTAAAGGGTTCAAATTTGGTTGCAGAGAAGGTCGCGTGGTGCTGAGATTTGTTGCATAATATGTGGAGACAAGGTTTGCAGAATTGGCGGAAGACGTACAACAAAGCTTGCCCATGAAAACAGTTCTGTATGACCAAGGAGCGAGGGCTGCCAAATCGATCGATCAAATTTACAAAGTGCTATTAGTTTGTTGTGATCAAAGTAGGAGCGAGCGTGGAGATGGCGGATCAATGGTCTCAGCGGTCGATGAGCGATTGTTCCTGGCCTAGGAAAATTGTAATTTTGTACTTTCTGTTTGCTTAGACCAGCTGCTCGCCAGCTGGAAAATCAAGTATTTCGGCTGCACGATCAGATGTGATCAATTCGTGTGGTGGGGTGTTGTTGTCAAAAAACGAATGAAGGGGGAAAGATTGCGTTGCTGAGCCAATGCGTAGAAGCTTGCGCGGTCGCGATTGGCGTGGCGGGCGGTCGTGAGCTCTGAGGCCTATCAACCACCAGAAGTCCTCCTAAATGCTCACCTGCCTTCCTCAAGCGAATGTAAAGATTAACGAGGACGAAGAACGACAGTGATGAAGGAGCAAGTGTATCAGTCAAGAGAAGGTCTGAGCGAAAGGTGGATGGCAAAGATGTCGCTTTGAGGTGAAAAGGAGAAGCTGGATTTGGTTGGTTGACCAGGTCTTAGCCAGCGGAAAAAAATTGGGGTGGACAAACTCCAAAGCAAGACACGGGTTAACTTAAACTAAAGTAGCAACTAAAGCTAACTACAGGGCACGAATGCCACAAAGCCAGTTACAGGGGGGGGCTTGGAAGCCTTTGCCGCTTGAACTAATGTGCCCATCCATAACCCTGATACCATACCGGTATGGCGCTATCACCTCAACATCTGAAGATGCTGTTACTCTAGTCATTTTGGCAGCCGTGAGAGTCGTACAAATAGTGTGATTACGAAGCGTAGGCTGCATTTGTGTGCATTGATGAGCGAGACAAACCCGGCCTGCGAAGCTGCATCTGGTTTAAGCAACTATAAAGGGACATAGTAATGCAGCAGATCTGAGACCGCTCACCACTTCGATAAATTTCTGTTTGAAAAAACTGAACAGGCTTCAGCATCAAAGTGCAAGCGAGTACTTTGTACGCGCATTTGCCTCTTGCACAGGCTTGTGGCACGTTGAAACATGACAACTTGTTCTGGAGACTGGATGGTTTCTTGGTTTGATCATTGATCAGCCGAGCATCGGTCGACAGAGCCAGTCGTCGGCTTGCATTACCCTTATGACGGAGGTCATCATGCATAACGATGCACTAGTATATTTGCTGGCCAAGTCGTAACGGTTCCTGGTGGCTTTGGGTACATGAAACTCACCAGGATGGGTGGTTTTGGGCCGGCATTGGGCGGCGCCACCTACTCAACGTTTACCATGATATACGTAGTAAGCGATATCGCCTCTTCCAGCATCCGAGTCGTATGAAAAGTCGAGAAGGAATGAAAATGGCGACATAAGGTTACTGAGGTATATCTCACGACCTTGAGATAACCTAAGTCGCATAGCAATCTTCGTTAGATAGACCCTACCATACATTCGATCTCACAGACGATGGTTGGCTTCTCAATCACCTAGCCCCAGCATGCCATTTGGCAGTTCAACCCAGGGAGGCCCCTACCAACTACCGTACCAATAATGCAGAGGTGTTCACCTAAGCGAAGACAGATGCCCAGCTGGATGTGGCATCTACGTACGTAGTCGTATGAAGAGTGGCTGTGTACTGTCGATCTGAGGTAGCACCTTGACCGCAATGACAGCACAATTTACGTAGTAAGGAAGCAACAGGACAATCAACCAATTGTCGAGATGTTTCAGGCAAGGCCTCCGCGTACCATCACGAGTTCCGGGATATGAAGAGATTTTGCCATCTCCAATGCCAGAAAGGCTACCATAAAAAACAGGATGCACATCAAATATGCCGTGGAAGCGATGGGATTCTGCAAGATTGGCGGAAATCTAAGTCAGTGGTAAGAATTAAGATTGATGAGGAGTGGCGATTGCCAAAAGCGGCCTGGCTCCATTCGGGAATACTTCTCCAGCCGTGCAAGTCCATTTCAGGGGCTCGGTCCAAGGATAGGCTCCTAAAAGTGGTAATCAAAGCGTGGGCTCATCTCTATTGGTCCTTTAAATTAGTGGAAAGGAGAGAGCTGGTCCTCAGCCAGCAATGATCAGTGGGTATTCCGTACCGTGATTTAATTGCACCGACAACAGGAATAGCAACGATGATCGAATTGGCTGTGACGTTCTGAAGTTGGCAATAGTTATTTTTGTAATCGTTACTGTTTGATACTAATTGGTAACAGTATTCCGTATCCATACGCGGTAGTTTTGATATGGTACAGGAGTACAGGGACGTGTGCTTTATCGTCATATGCAGATGCTGCGATATCCTTCCCACGAAAGCCTACCACAGAGCATCGGACAATAAATAGCCCATAAAATCAAGACTTGAGTCCGCAAACTCTTGGCGATGTTTAGCATGCATGCGCAACATACGCAGACTTTCGGCGTCCCATCTTGCTTCAGACGCGGTGAAGTGGTGCTCAGTGAACACCATATCAAATTTTGTCACCAAATCCACCATCCGAGTTCGACCGGAGTAGCTTGCAGATACCCCAGAAGTGAAGATAGTCCGTATGTTAAATGCGATGAGCATCGAATAGCCGTTCTGCGTTGTCAAGTATTGATCTAGATGTGTCACCCTGGATGGTAGTGATTGCGCGTCCTTTCTGGTCGACGCGCCTCTGTTGCTCCACCGAATATGGTGAGAGAAGGCCGCGTCCCCCGGAAGGGTTGTCTCCCAAGCCTTTAGTGGGGTGGATGCTGAGAAAACTGCTGATTTGGCGCCGCCCTCCCTTTCCAGAAGCCCGTAGCCTACTACTAACTAGAGACCCCTGGGTCAACCATTTTATTTGGCGGCACAACAAGGGCACTGTGTGTTGTGTTTACTCTTCATCTCCTTCTCATTCACTCAATTGCGAATTGAAGAATCTTTAATTGCAATCCTTTTACAATTTTGTCTTCGTCACACTCGTTCATAGCTTGACCATTTTCCTCTCGTTGTAATATTGATTGCACCTCCTGGTAGCGCCTACCCGTCGTGATCGCAGAGTCGCGTCCGTCTCCTTTTCCTCCATCATCAGCGGAGTTCCGCAGCCAGATTGCTACCATTCTCAGCCTCCCTTTGCAGTGGCATCCGTCACGATGAAAGCCTCTAATACTATCACCACTACCTTAGCGGCCACTGCTCTACTAGCATCGTCAGCTTTGGCGCAGCTTGATCCTATTGTCATCAAGGGGTCTAAATTCTTCTACGAAAGCAATGGAACACAATTCTTCATGAAGGGAGTGGCTTACCAACAGGATATCCAAGGAGGTGGAAATGGCAGCACATCCACCGACTCGAGCTACCAAGATCCTCTTACCGATGCCGCTGCCTGTCGACGAGACATTCCCCTTCTTCAGGAGCTGCAAACCAACACCATTCGTGTTTATGCCATCAACCCTGAACAGGACCATACGGAATGCATGCAACTGCTCACCGATGCCGGTATCTACGTGATCGCCGATCTCTCTGAGCCTCGAACTTCCATCAATCGGGCGGAGCCGAGATGGGATAGCCAGTTATACGCCAGATACACCTCCGTTGTCGACCTGATGTCGCAGTACACCAATACCCTTGGGTTTTTCGCTGGTAACGAGGTGTCAAACGAAATGTCCAACACTAATGCCAGTGCCTTCGTAAAGGCTGCAGTCCGTGACATGAAGAGGTATATCAGAGATCAGAATTACCGGCCGATGGGTGTCGGGTACGCAACGAACGATGACGCAGAAATTCGATCGGACATGGAAGCTTACTTCAACTGTGGACCTGCGGAGGAGAGCATCGATTTCTGGGGCTACAATATCTATTCCTGGTGTGGGGATTCTAGCTACGAAGAGTCTGGTTTTGACCAGCGCACCCTCGAGTTTTCCAGCTACACCGTTCCTGTCTTTTTCGCCGAGTATGGTTGCAATCAAGTTCAGCCCAGACCATTTACCGAAGTGGGTGCTCTGTATGGTGACCAAATGACACCCGTCTGGTCCGGTGGTATCGTTTACATGTATTTCCAGGAAGCCAATGATTATGGTAAGCTTGCATTCACCTTCAACACAACCAAACCCGTTGCTGATTTCGCCAGGTCTGGTCTCTGTTGATGGCAATGATGTCAGCAGGCTAGCAGACTTCACGGCCCTTTCCAGCCAAATTGCTGCCGTCACACCTTCTGGTGTTAACATGGATCAATACACACCAACCAACACCGTACCATCAGCTTGCCCAACTGTTGGTAGCGCCTGGCAGGCCGCTTCTGCACTACCGCCTACTCCCGACTCCGCCCTCTGTGATTGCATGGCCCAGGCTGTCACTTGTACTGTCGCAGAGTCCGTCAGCGATGAGGAGATTGGCGAGCTTTTCGGCGTTGTTTGCGGTCTGCCTGGTAATCCATGTGCTGGTGTTAGCGCATCTCCTCCAAATGGCACATATGGTGCGTACGGCATGTGCGAGGGCCGTCAGCAACTGGCGTTTGCTCTCGACACGTACGATCGACAACAGAGAGACGCCGGCAATCAAGACGGCTGTAACTTTAGCGGCTCAGCCACCCGTCAGTCCGCTGTGGCTACTGGGACGTGCTCTTCCAGAATCCAGGCAGTAGGAGACGGTACCAGCGCAACGCCAACATCTGGTTCGTCTGGTTCCAGTTCCAGTTCAACTTCTCGAGGTGCTGCTGCCGGCGGAGTGGCACAGGCGTCTTTCAATCTTGGCTCGGTACAGGTGGGCATTTATGCCATCTGCGCCATCGTGTCAGGTGCGGGCATGGTTTTGTTGTAATCATGGCAGCGGAGCACTGGTTGAGCGCGAAGAGAGCTTCAACGTACTCTGGTCGAATTTTCCTTCTGTGGGCGATCTGTAGTCGCCTTCTCTTGATTGGTGTAATCCTAGTCATGCAAGGCGTTGAACATATTAGGAGCGGGCCATTCAGTCTGCTACCTCCCTCGGGCGGGCCTTTTCTAGCCTTAGAAGTTCTCAGACCAAAGCGTTGACCAGTTGCGTATGTGAGGATACTAGTACTACAGTGCTTCGGCATCGGTGGAATGTTCCCAAGGCAGTGCTTCTTCTTATGGCTCCCTAAATGCCAACTTGGCACAACAAATCATCAACCACAATACTCTCTGTTCGATGCTCAGAAAAAGGCTTGAACGGTCAGCCAAACGAAGGGAGAGGTCGCTATGAGTCATTAGAACAGCGAACCAATCTCTATGCATCTGCCTAATCGATGACTTTTGCTGTTGCCTGCCTGTTCCAAGCACTTCCCCAGCTTGAAGCAAGATATAAATCCCACCCCCTCCCCCAAACTCCCATCCATGGCCGCTTGCATCTCCATGACCCGTACCTTGCCCAGCATCAGCCGGATTTTGCATCCTGATCCTGATCCCGACCGAGATGGCCTTATTCTCGGCGCGCGAACTCTACGGCGGCGCCATGCACGCCCCCCTGCCGAGCGCCTACATCGACGCCAGCAACCTACGCCAGATCCCCGACCACCAGGAAGTGTTCGTGTCGGCGACCACGCTCAGCAGCGTCATCGTCGAGATCAACCAGTACGTCTCGCGTTCTGCGGCTGCTTCTCGGCCCGATGATGCCGCCGCGGACCCATCATCGATCATGATCGCTGCTGCTGCTGCTGCTGCTGCTGCTGCGCCAGCTCTTCCGGAGGCCGAGGCCAGGCCGGAAGCGACGCTGGATGCGGATGCGGATGCGGATGCGGACGACAGCGCAGCAGCAGCAGCAGCGCTGTATCACCTGCGCGACCTGGTCGATGCGCACGATACGCTGAGCGCGGTCAGCGGGCCCAGGCGAGTGCAGCTGCAGAGCCCGAGTCTGCGCGGCGTGCCGGCTGTGGTGGTGCGTGGGAGACTGAGCGCGAGGGGACAGGCAGGGCG